>NW_026898704.1:0-57883 GCF_033153095.1 Gastrolobium bilobum
AGTAAAGATAGAGCATCAACGACCAGCGGGCACCCTACAGCCCTTGCATATTCCCGAATGGAAATGGCAAAGTATTTCTATGGACTTTGTAACCAGTCTAACCAGAACTCAAGCAGGCTACGATGCCATCTGGGTAGTGGTCGACAGATTGACCAAGTCAGCACACTTTATACCGGTGAAAGGAACGTACACGACAGAGAAGCTGGCTCAAATTTATGTGAAGGAGATTGTAAGACTGCACGAGTACCAGAAAGTATAATCAGTGATCGGGATCCTAAGTTTACATCCCGATTCTGGTATTCATTACAGCAGGCGTTCGGAACTCAATTACGATTGAGTACGGCGTACCATCCGCAGACAGACGGACAGACTGAAAGAACAATACAGACACTGGAAGACATGTTAAGAGCTTGCGCTTTAGAAAGAGAAGGTTGTTGGGATCAGTATCTGCCTTTGGCAGAATTTTCTTACAACAACAGTCATCATGCAAGTATAGGAATGGCCCCGTATGAAGCTCTGTATGGAAGAAGGTGTCGAACACCTGTATGCTGGGAAGAAGTGGGCGATAAAGAAATGTTTGGGCCAGATATGGTGAACGAAACAACTAAGCAGATAAAGATGATTCGTTACAGGATGCAGAAGGCTCAGGACAGACAAAAGAGTTATTATGATTTGAAGCACCGACCCCTAGACTTTGAAGTAGGGGAACATGTATTTGTTAAGCTCTCTCCTATTACAGGTATTGGAAGAGCACTCGGTGTAAGAAAGTTAAGTCCGCGTTATATCGGTCCTTATCAGATTCTGAAAAGGGTGGGGCCGGTAGCTTATCAGTTGGCATTACCTCCAAATTTGGCAAATCTTCACGATGTATTTCATGTTAGCCAATTGAAGAAATATGTAGCCGATCCCTCACATGTTGTATTACCGGATGAAGTGGAAGTACGACCTAATTTGAAGATCCCGGTTGTACCAATCAAGATTCTGGATAGAGAAGAGAAGCAGCTTCGCAGCAAGGTGATACCCATGGTAAAAGTGCAATGGCAAGGAAGGACTCCCGAAGAAGCAACTTGGGAGCGAGAAGATGAGATTAGACAGAAGTACCCCGAGTTATAGTAATTTTCGGGACGAAAATTTTATTAGTGGGGGAGGATATAACAACCCTAAATATTGTATCATGATTAATGAAGAATTATGATAATTAATAAACGAGACATTTCAGATGAAATAGTTTATGATTAAGTAAATTAGAAGTATGGGTCCAATGGACCAAAGACATAAGCATTAGGGATCCAATGAATTCATGGATCAAAGTATAACCCAACAAAGGAAGTTTTAATTCCATTTAATGTGGACAAGTCCAAGTGATACAAAGAAAGCTCTATATGATAAAGTAAAGTCCAATAAGGTAAATGAAACCCAAATCAAGTTAAAGCCCAAAGTAAGGCCATGACATAATAAACCTAAAGAAGTACTATATGACTAGGAATTAAATTAGAATTCTTTCCCTACAAGCAAGAAGCCCACGGTTTTACTAGAGAAAACAAGCTCTAAGAGGTCAATTTAAAGTGTCATAAAATCATGGAAAAATAGGCACAAATTAGATCAGGTTAATAGGTTAAAGGTCCATAATCTTAAGGAATAAATCATGGTCCAAAATTAAAGGAAATCTTTTCCTTCCAAGCATTTAAAATCCACGGCCTAGGTGTAGGAAATGAATTTGATTTTATTTGATTTTCAAGCCATTAAATGCAAATCGAATTTCCTTAAGTCAAGCCAGTCAAATTCCTTTAAACAAGGAAGTTAGGATTATGATGATTAGTAGTCAATCACTTTCCCTAAATCAAGCAAATTGATGACAATATGTCAATCAAATAATTCTGTTTCTTAAATCAAGGAAGCAACTTTTAATGACGATTAGTCACACATAATCAATTCCTTAAATCAAGCAATCACTAAATTTCCTTAATCAAGGAAATTGACATCATGTTCTTGTCCCTAAATTAAGCAATCTAACCTATGACAACAAATCACCACCTTACTCTCATTTAATGTGATCGAAACCTACCAGCAATCAAGTAATGGCAAGGCTTCTAGGTTGCCTATTTGAACAAGCTTTAGTCTCTCCTTTTTCCCTCTATAGCCGCGGCACTACCAAAGGAAAGAACAAAGAGTTTAGTTCATTTTGTGAAGTCCATGAATGCTTCGAAATGGTGAGTGTGTTAGTGAGAAATACCTAATTGTTCCAAGATCAAATACAAGCCTGGATCTTAGTCCTTCTTCCTAATAATTCCACCAAAGAACCCTTCATCTCTAAGCAAGAAAATCCCTCTTCTCCTCTCTTTAAGCTTGCGGCCTTGTATGTTCAAGGAGGAAGGAAGTTCATTCAAGAAGATTCAAAGTAGTCAAAGGTCAAGAAGTGTTTCCTTAAGTCGTTGATCATCATCAAAGGTAAGCCTATGAACCTTCTTGGTTAGGAATGACATGTAAAAGCATGAAAGTGATATCCTAAGTATATGATCCTTAGAAGGCCGAACCATGTATGATAATTATAAGCATGAAGAGATGCTTAAATGATATGAAAGATGATGAAATGATGATGTTAGATTAGCATGTTTAGTAGCCTAGGTTCTAAATCAATTTTTGCATGATCATAACCTTAGTTGGCCGAATATATAAGATGATGTTTTGAATGATGCTCTAGGATTTAAATATGATAAATTATCAATAATGTTAGAAGCATGTTTTAGAAGTAATCCCTTAGGTATTTTAGGGCAATAAGGCCGAATGGTATGTAGCTAAAAGAGGTTTTATTTGATTAATGTTGAAAGGATCTAACCATGTTAAGTTAATAATATAATTGAAAGCATGTTTTAAAAATTATATTCCTAGATGTTTATCTATGGTGGCCGAACCTATACATGCCTAGAATGAAATCTTTAATAATTCTATTAAGTGTTATGATGACCTAATAATGTCCTAAAACCTACACAAGTGGGTAAGTAAGTAAAACAACTCCTCTAGGTAATTAAACCTGCAAAGCCGAGACCTATACATGGATAAAACACAAATGTTGAATGTTATATAAGTTACTAAAAGATGACATGATGATGTTAGGGAGTCAAGGGAGAAAACAGGCAAGTAAAGAGATCAAAAGTTGAAAGTATACAAGTAAAGAACGACAAGCACTGTAAGTGTTTACAGTTGTTGAAGTAATCTCTCTATGTATGCCACCATTATGAAACTATGATAAGTTATGGTCTGACTGCAATATGTTTATAGTGCTTTACATTATGTGATTATGATATTTTTGAAACTTAAAACCATGCGATTAAATGTTGGCCTGTGCACTGATACTCCAGTTGCAACCTGACGAGGACTCTGGGTATCTCCGTAAGTCCGTAAAAGCCGGCAGGAATATGATGATGATGATGATGGCATGATATTTTTATATGATGATGTTAAATGTTCCATTTTGTATTGTTATTATAAACTGTTGCAGGAGTAAGCGTCATAGTTGGAGAATGCTCCAGCTGTGAACCTTACTGAGATTTTCCCCAAAATCTCACCCCCCTTGACCACCCATTTCAGGAAAAGATGAAAGAAAGTAATAAGAAAGTTATGTGGGAAAGAAAGGGTAAGAGACTGGTACGTAAAGAAGAAGAAACTCCACCTACCTGGGAAGAGAAACTAAAGGATCTAACAGATAGAGGCCTATGGACTGAGGCTATGAAATTATTAATAGAAGCTTTTCCACATTATGATTTCGATGAAGCACTAAGTACACAATGGCTAGAGGAACCACAACCACATTATGACTGGACTTATGATGCGGCATAAATTATGTTTTTATTTATGATTAGTTAATCTTTTTGGGATTACATTAAATAATGTTTAGTGTTATGTATTTTGTATTGACGTTTTAACGCTTTTAATTTTATATAGAATAAGTATGGTTATGTGTTTCCATTCTGCACTCTGATATTTGCATTCGTAAAGTTTAAATTTAGACTTCCGCGCGTTGAATGCATGATGAAGGTGCACCCTATATGTATTTACATTTGGGGTGTTACACTCATGCTGACGCTAAAGCTCCGCAGACATAGACGCAAGCAATATACATACTGCCTGTTCATTGTCCGCCAAATGTTGTCTATAAGCTTCCCAGTCATACTGGTCATGCCCATCTTGCCCTTCAGCAGGGGCAACAGGAACAGGAGAATCCAAGACGTACGCTATCTTTTCAGAACGTAAAATAATTTTTACATTCCTATACCAATCCGTGAAGTTTAGACCAGTTAACTTATTAGCATCTAGAATAGAGCGTAAACTAAAATTTCTGGCCATAACTCAATTGCTGAAAATAAAGATAAACATACATAAGTATTTCATGATTAATAACCAAATACGGAGACTTTTAAACGTATATGGTTCTCCCACTATTTTTCTCAAATCAATGACCCTCGGTGATTGATTTAGGGTTATCCATCACAAAGACATCCGTAGCGGGCTAAGAGAACGGCTAAATTCATTAGTTTCCGGCTGAGCCTGCAAAAGTAACTTGTCTAGTGGGTTGATCTAATCAACAACATCACTATGTCTTCTCTTAGATCATCAGGTTGACAACTCTTTGTCACTTAGTGTCACATCACTATGTAACAACCTGGCATCATTGCCCTAAATGCATAGACCTGGCTGAGCCTGCAGACTACACATTTAGTCTAGCACAAACCATCACCCTAAGTGTCGTACACTTCGAATGGCATCGTTCCCAACGAAATGACAGGTCTTACCTGAGCTAGAGAGCACTACCATGTAGAAGGGCTATGAGTGCCACCGATGATGGGAGGCAATCTAATGCGCTAGATAATATTACGTGAGGGTTTATTTTCAATCTCATCGTTAATTGTTCGTTTTATATTGCACGCATAATTAGATATACAAAACTAACTATCACATAGTTCAATTTTAGCGGCTTTTCTAATCATGCATACTAGTCGTAGGGTTATCGCGTCTAATATTAACATGCATACTAGTTGCAATACGATATTTGAAATTCAAAATAAAACATTTAAATTTTGAAAATCAAACACATGGTGGATGATCATCGTGCCTTCCGATTTTTCTATCCAAAGCATCTTCAAGCCTCGGATCAAAATCTTCATCAATGTCGTTCGGGTACATCAACATGGCCGAACCACCTCCTTTGGTCTCTCCATGGTCCAACAAGCTTTGGCACTTTTTCGATTAAGATTTACATCCAAAAATTAAAAGACGCAAAATTTAAATCGGGACAAATACAATCCCATTTAAGCAAAAATTAAATCGGGACAAATACAATCCCATTTAACCAAAAGAATTTAAAATAAAATTTAAATCATACATTCAAAGCACCATGACCATCCAATGTTAAAAGTACCTACAAGAAAAGTTAGATCCAAACAAACAATTTTGGGAACCCTAATAATTGAATCATGTACATCAAAACACATCAACACTTGATGATTAATTCATAAATATGATCAAGATTCAATCTTTAACATGCATAGGGGCTGCCTTGTTATGTGAAAGCATCGGCTAGGGCTTGGTGGCCTTTGACTATCAAAGTTTTTAGCCTTCCTTAGTCATACTAGGGTTTGGCTGCCACCCTATGGCCTTCTCAATCATGGCCGCTACCCTTATCCCCACAAGGTGATACCTTTTCCCTTAAAGGTCAAACCTTTATACATGACAAGAGACTTACCTTTTCCCTTAAAGGTCGAACCTTTATGCATGACAAGAGACTATGCTTTCAAAAAACATCATTTTAAGAATCAAAACTTGAATCAATGTAGGTTTCAAAACCAATTTTGAAAATTCAATGAAGTATAAACCCCACGCGTCTTACAGTAACGAGCCAGGATCTGATACCACGTGAAAGTCAAAATTGGCTGCACAAAGGTCCCACCTTGATGCGCCTACATGAGGGTAAAAACAAAAAAAAATGGTCTTTGATGCGGAAGCATAGACAATCTATGCGCCTCATGTTTTAGGATCTGCTTGTTAAACATGTAGGGTTTAAAATTCATACCTTTTCACTTGAAGGTGTCAAAGTGGATGACTCCCTCTAACAATAATCCACACGGCTACCTCTTAGTTGCTTCTGAGAAACGCTTTCTCCCTGAACCCTCACTTTCCTTGGAAGCTCGCTAGGCTGCGGCAAAGTGGAGGCTTTCAAGTGTTTTTGTTTATTTTTCTCAAGACTGTAATGTTGTCTTGAGGTTAGGTGAGAGGACCAATAATGGAGGAAGAGAGATGAAGAGAAATAGGGGCGGCCAAAATTAGGATTTTGTTTTTTTTTTTTTGTAAATAAAATTAGGATTTTAGTCCAGAGAGGTGTTGTACATCGTAATCTGAAGAAAAGACGTTACTTTAACGTGGTTCGGCAAATCCCTTAATCAGCATTAAGATATGGATGTTACATTAACGTTTCCTCATCAAATCCCTTAATCAACATTAAGAGATGGACGTTACATTAACGTTTCCTCATCAAATCCCTTAATCAGCATTAAGAGACAGACGTTACATTAAATATAATTTTATTTAAATTCATAATTCAAATAAAATAGAAATAATAAATCTCTATCTAATCATATTAGATACAGATAAGGATAATTCAAAACTATCCTTAATTACCTAACCTTTTGACTTTAAATAAAATTAAATTCGATTTTATCCTAGCCCGCAATTTAAATTTGAATTCAAATTCAAAATTCAAAAATTCAAAATTAAAATTCAAATTTCGAATTGCGCCAAAAACTTATTTTGGCCAAGTCAACTATTTGACTTACTAGGATTCATGGCCCAATACCGTATTGGGCCTACTAACACATTTGGGCTTATTAATAGAAAAATTAATCTTTCACTAATAGTCCAAAGGCGCATGATGATATTGGACTTAGAGTTCAACTCTAACCCAATTACACCTATAGTCTTGAAAAACCCAATAACACTTATTGGTCCAAACTTGCTAAATGCAAGCAATCAAGAATAACCTTAGTGTGTGACCCATTAGGCTCAATTAGTCACTGACATAAATAAACTTGAATCAATTAAACTCTTTTAACAGGCCCAATTTATCTAATGACCACATAAGACACTAGCAATGCTCTGCAGCCCCAGAACTAATTGAGTTGATCAAGTGCTCTACCTTTCTAATTTGGATACCGTGCCGGCATCATCCCTCATAACGTCATTCACATTTAGTCGAGAGGAAGGATAGAGTATCATCTCTCTTTATTGACTAAATATAATATTTCACAGGAACTAGGAATCTTCTTCCATTGACTCTAAGATAGATCATGACTCTTCATGATCTCTTACTATGCATAGATTCCCGAGTCAACTAGAAGTCATCCAAGCCCTACCGGTCTTGTGAACGACTAATCCCTTATAGGGGATTGTGAAGTCCTTTCGGCATGTTCATCTATACTCATGTATTCGAGTCATACCCAAGAGTACACTGTTCTCCCCATTTTTCAGGCGGATAAAGTTGTACAGTCAAAGTATAACTCTAGGACATAGTATTCGATGACATCCTTAAGTCTAGGACGATCTGCACTACCAAACGATGAGAGACTTTACAAATCCAATGATACTCTCTATAATGAATCCTTGTGGAGTCTCTCGGTGGGTCAGTTCAGTGTTATCTGTTCTCTAACAGATCCACCCACGACATCACCTAAAGCATCACCATGCCTGCATTCCATGAGGTTCCTACCTCGTATCTTTATACAAGTAAATGACGTCGTACTAGTCTTATTGAGATCACCAATACCCTTTCTTGGTGATTCAAGACCAGGAACAGATTTTAGATAATAGACATACAGTGTCCTCGAGTCCTCATGATCATGATCCCTATCATAGATCCCCGAGTGAACACCTGTTCTATTCGTAGGGTCTTTATCTTTATTCACATATTAACAATAAAATATTGGCGAGACATAAATATGATAAAGATAAAGTTTGCTCAAATTTATAAATCATGAAATACCATTTCGAAAAAGGTGTTCATCTGATAAAACAGATTGTCTCTTGGGCACCTATATACTAACAAGTGTACAGAAGCATTAAATGAATGGAGCAGGTGCATTAAATGCGTCTCAATCCGTTCCCCTTTTAATATATTTTAAAGGAATACGTTACAATCCATTCCCGCACTGTGTTTTTGTCACAAATGTGTAAAACAAGTGATTTCCATGCTGAAGTTGCTCATCAGGTGAGGGAACGTATGGTATTTTGCCATAAAATGGGCTTAGATGGGAACAAATTTACGTCCCATCAACTCCAAATCTCTTTCCTCTCTCTAAAAGTCGTGGAACACCAAGAAAGGGGGGAGGAAGACTTGGCTTTGTTCTTGATGATCTAGCCACCGATTTCAACGAAGTTTGTCATCAAACTTCAAGTAAACGACGATCCGGACTCAACCATATCATCCACAAGCCTTGAAACTCATTCATTTTAGAGGGAGGAGGCAAAATCAGCCACAAAAATTGGAGGGATTTTTGTGATTTTGGAGTTGTGTGCTCAAGACATTGCTTGGGGATCACTTGGAGGGGTCCTAGGCCAAGCTTGTGAGTATATTTCAACCCCTTTTATGGCTTGATTCATGAATCTAGATTTTGAAAACCTAAAGCTAAATTGCATGATTGATGTAGTTAGAGAGCTCAAATGGAAATTGTGTGTTAGACAATTGTGACTTAGAATGATGTTTTAGAATGATAAATGTCATAAAAATTATTGGTGAGAATTGGATATTAACTTAGTAAATTTTTGGTTGTGATTCCATGACTTAGTGAAATTGATTGATTTTAGGATTGTGTAATTGAGTTGTTGAGTGTTTGAATGGATTGATAGTGGTATTGTATGATGATTGAGAATGTTGAATTGGATTGGATAACCATTGGTAGGAGGCCATGTACATTTCGGCCATAGTGAGGAAATTGGGGATTTGATGTTGTGAAATTATGTGGTTGATGTGTTGTAGTGTTAAATGGTATTTAGAGGTGTTGTGTAATGAGTGGATGCATGGAAAATCTAAGGAAAAATATTTGGATTGTGTGGATTTTGCAATTGGACCTAGAGTTGAATAAATGGAAAAATGGTGTTGTGGTGGCGTAGGATTGAAAGTGGGACCTAAAATGATGTTGTGGTAAAATAAGCCTAAAATGGCTGAACCTACCATGTGGTGGGGGAGGATTTTGATGTTTTGTAATCTTGGTGGATTTTACCTTGTATTGATGATCCTTGTGTGATCATTGTAGGTTGTCTCCCGCGGAATTGAACCCTGAACCATGAGCTTGGTGGGTTGCCTTTGGTCCCGGACCAAAGGGATTTTGGTAAGTGCTCTTGAACCTATGCATGTATATGTTATAAACTTGCATATTTATTGGTTGGTTGATATTGAGATGGAAATGGCCTATGTGTAGGCATTTCTGGTGGAACCAAGTTTGTTGATACTGTGGTTGGGAGCGATCAAGCGAAGGAGATTATTAAGGTAATCCCTTTGTACTGGGGTTTGATCCCCGTGTGTGCTCCACCATGCTCGTTGAGGGTAATGGTAGGAAATGTATGTGAATAATGTAGTATAACATGTTCATGCATATTGTATGTATAGTGGTACATAGGATGTCCGAGTCTCTGGCCAGTAGACTGCTTCCTTCGGGCGTTACGGACTTCCACTGGATAGGTTTCCATGAGGGAGTTCCAGTTGACCTGGGGTCGTGGTGTGTCATCCGGAGAGGAGCACACTAGGAAGTCTCGGGTGGTTATGGATGGAGGGTGCCTTGGTTGATGTTCTGGGAACACTCCTTGGTGTGAAACCCGTAGGCTATGTGCCGAGGCCACTAGGCTAGACGTTGCGTTGTATTGGCATTGACCATTCCATCTTCATCGTATTTTGTTTCCCTATGCTTCCTTACTTCACTAAATCCCTTGATTTATCCTGTTTTAAATGTTATATTATGTTGTTGATATGCATCGAAGTGAGCCATTGGGCGGAGTATTCTCCAGAACCTCTGAGTTACTGAGATATATCCGTATATCTCATCCCGTTTTGGGGACTTATTTCAGGTAGTGCCAGTGGAGTCAGAGCGGCGGACAAGAGGCCTGTAGGATGAGCTCGTGGAGTTATGGTGGTTTTGCATTTTAGGGCCATTGGGCCTAGGGTAGACTTAGGGCATGAACACAGTATGTAGGGTTAGGCTTATGCATTGTATCACCATTGTTCATGCCATATTTTGTCTAAGTTTAGCTTATGTTTATCATGATTTATTTTGGTGGATTATTATGTATATTTGGAGAATTGTTGTAATAGTTGCAAAGAAGGTTGTAATTTGTAATTCAAAGACTCTATACAATATTGATGCATGAATATGATGAAAGGGAAATAGGCCTATTCTAGGATTTGATTTATGTCTTATGTCAAAGAATTGCATGCAAAAGGATTTATGTGATTGAAATGAATTATGGTTTGATAATGAAATGATCGAGTTGTAAAGTAAGTTAAATGATATAAATTGTGAAGGGTTGTAAGAGCACCAAGGCATTTCTGGTCCTTGTGTGCCACCCATGATTATTAGGTACAAAATTGAGGTTAGATAACACACCTTCAAAGATGGAATATATTGGAAAAACAAAGGACACTCTGGCGAAAATTCTAAAAATTGGCAGAATTTGGGTAAACTTTGAGAGAGCATATATCCCTCCACAAAAGTCCAATAGGGACGTACCATACGCTGTTTTAAATCTTGATATGTCCTATACCTTGTGTTAAAATTTGAGATATTTCTAGGTTTCACGCATCCCTGTAGAGGCCAGAGAAACTGGACTGTACAGAACGCCCCTGTACAGAGGGCTATTTTTGGTTGTTTTTGGAAATTTTATTCCCGCTTCGTTTCTTGATCAAATAGGTGCATGATATGTCAAATTGAAGCTTGAGGTATCTAGTTCACTGTATAAAAATTTGGCAGCAATTTGTTGAGTGAATTTTCCAGAATCATTGAGAGAGTAAGGACTGTTCGGAGCCCTATTTGGGGTTGGCTGACAGATTTCCTTGTCCAACTTCAAACAGTGATATCCGGAGCAAACGAGAACTTTATGACTTGTGTGATAGCTTGTTAGAAATATAATTAAGTGTAGAATAACATACTAAAATATGATGAGCGCGCGTCATGCGGTTTATCCAAAGTAATTAAAATACCAAAACATGTTCAGATAGGTAGAAAACCAAAAAGTGAGATTTTAGCTAAGTGGGTTTATGGGAACCCCTTAGTGACTTGAGAGAAGTGTTTTATAATATTTAGATAGTTTAAATAATAATTCCGCAAAGAGTTTACAGTTACGGTCACAACTTTTATTTATTACGCTTTATTATTGTTTTAAATGCTTGCGTAATAAAAAGGAAAAAGTTTACTCACATTTTTATAAATGAATTGCTGTGATTGTAACTGCACTTAATATCATAATCAATGTTAACAATACCGGTGTACAACGGGCTGTTACAAGTGCTATTCACAGAAATAGCCTCGTCACTGTACTCATTTTTTACAAAACACAACAAAGAACTGGAATAAAAATTACAAGTTCATAACACCATAAAATTAACGAAAAAGAAGAAGATGCATAAGAGAGTGAGAGAGAGAGAGCCTACAAAAAATTTCTTTGCTCTTTATATTTGATCCTTCGCATGCATGGGCTTTGGGCCCCTTCACCCACAGTCTCTGCACGCGCTCCTTCACAACGAGTCACACGAGCACTCCTTACTCCACGCTCTCCTCAAACGCTCCACCAAAAGGAATCCCACTACCTGATTGTAACACCTCCATGTCACTATTCGGTTAGGGGAATGGGGTGGCTTGATGGTGAGAGGGGTGGTTCAAATGATGGGGTGTTAGGGTTCGCTAGCTTTAGGTTTCCAAATGTGGTTCACGCCTTGCATGTCGTTCTTCCACTTTTCTTTCTGATTCTCAATTGGACCTTTTGAACTTAAACTCTACAACCCATTCCTCTTTATTTATTTATTTTTTGCTTTGGTAACCTTTTCCTTTCCCTTGACTTTGTGGGCCTGAAATAGAAAAAATAGCCCATTTACTTTTTACTTCACATAATCTCAACTCAATGTAATTAGGGTTAATATTATACACAAGATATTCTTTTCACTGCATTTTCATACTAACAACCACATGTTTTAAGTAATATTTCCTGGACTTATCAGTCCCTATCTCTCTAAATCCCTTTCTATATCCCTCTCTCTGTTATATCCTCGTATCTCTAAATTCCTTGCTATATCCCTATGTTGTTATAATTCATTATTGTATATTACATCTGAGTGAGCCATTGGGCGGAGTGATCCTCCAGATTCTTTGGATTATTGAGATATATTCATATATCTCACCACGCATTATGGGGCTATGTTTCAGGTGGTTGTAGCGGTATGGGAGCATTGGGAAGAGGCCCACGGGTTAAGCTTATGGAGTTGGAGTTTATTTTGCTTTTGGGGCCATACTTGGCATAGCCTAGACTTAGAGCATGAACATTGTATATTGCATTAGTGATATGTATCATGCCTTATTTGTTCATGCTATATTTTGGCTAAGTCTAGGATTGATGTATTGATTTAATTTGGGGTATTTATTGTAGTTATATTTGCCATTTGGATAATTGTAATTTAATGCTTTATGGACATTGTGTAAATTGTAAAGCATGTATATGATGGAAGGGCAATAGGCCTATTTTAGGTTATGATTTTATATGTCAATTGTTAAGAATGCATGAAATGGAATTATGTGATTGTAATGAGTTAAGTTTCAATGAAGTTAAGTAATGAATTGTAAAGTTAATGAAAATGATGTAAATTGTTTGGGTTGTAAGAGCACCAACGCACTTTTGGTCCTTGTGTGCCACCCTTGTCAATTCGGTACCATTTGAGGTTTAAAACACACTTTGGTTAAAGTGGGATAGGTTAAATAAACAAAGGAGGTGCCGTCAAATTTATAATCAATGAGTAGTTTTTAGACCAACTTTGGGAGAAAATATCTCCCTCCACAGAGGTCCAATAGGGACATGTCATAAATCATTTTGAAGCTTGAGATGTCAGCTACGTTGTATCAAAATTTGATATCATTTGAAGCTGTGTAGCGACCTGTAGGTTCCATTAAGTGGAGACTGCCCAAAGAGGCTGTGTGCAGGGGCTTCTCGGGTCTGCACTTTCCAGGAATTGTTTCTCCCCCAATTCTTACTCCAATTAGGTTCATGATATATCAAATTAAAGCTAAAGGTATCTAGTATTCTGCATAAATATTAGAGAGCAATTGATTGAGTGGTTTGTACAGAATCGAAGAAATGGTGAGGGATGTTTGGTGCCCTGTTTTGGGTTGCTGGCAGTTTTGCTTGTCCAACTTCACACGGTGATAACCGGAGCTAGAGAACTCAAAATGAGGCGTGTGATACATTGTTTGAAAGGTAATTGAATCTATATTAACATAACAAAAGATGGAGGCTTATAGTTTGGGGGTTGCACAAAGTGACCAGAAAATAGAAGCATGTTCAGTTATAGGAAAACCGTAAAAGTGAGATTTATGCTAAGTTAGTTTATGGAAACCCTTTAGTAACTTAGAATAAGTATCGTATGATAGTTAAGATTTTATTTTAATTTTTTTGCGTTTAGAATTCAGTTATGATCATAACTTATGTCATTACGTTTTATTATTATTTTAAACGCTCACGTAATGAACAGGAAAAAGTTTACCCGCATTTTTAAATGAACTATTATGATTATAACTGCGCTTAATATCATAATCAATGTTAACAATACCGGTGTTTAACGAGCTGTTACAAATAGGACCTAAACTCACTCATGTACTGTATAGAATAGAGTCTACGGGTCAGGCCATCTCTGCTAATAGAGTGATCGTTGATCTTAGTAAAATGGAGGTAGTTGTGAAATAGAAACACTTCGAGAAAATCTCCAAAAATAGACATTTCTGGGGATAATAGGTTATCACTAATTTGAGGGTTCTCTCAGACGATGCTCCTCTTGACATGTTACTAGGAAGGGTACTGCTTTTGTGTGAGTTCGCGAACACGAAGTATATTTTTAGAATGTGATAGAGAAATGAACAACAGTTTTGATGTTGATTCTTCAGACCCGGAAGGCAAGTTGGGAAATGTTGCAATAGTTTTGTATGAGGATGTTGGATCGGTATCGACACAAGGTCAAGAAAACTTGAGTTAGGGAACCGTTCATCAATGTTGCTACGACTTTAAGATGCTAGTTTTGAAACGTGTGCAAGCACGTATGTGAACTCACAAGAATTAAGGAGCGTATTGTTTTGACAATTATGAGCAATATACCTTAAAGAGGTAATCTTTACATGTGCATTGACCTTAGATTTCATTCTTGGATTGTCGAAGATTTAGACTTCTGTCAGCTATGTTTGGTTATTGTGGACATGACAACTTGTATGCCCAATTTTTCCTGGAAAGGCAAGCTTTTCCACGAAGCTATTGGCTCAATGTTAAATTGATGTGATAATAAGAACTTCATGGGGTACATGAGAGCATTATCAATGATCAGTACCTAAAGTTCACCTCTAGTATTGGAGTGTATTGCAAAGAGCTTTCGTCACTTAATTGAAAATAAGTATTACATATCATCCTCCGATGGATGGTCAAACTATGTGAATCCTTCCACTAATAGAGAAAATTTTGAGAGCGTGCACTTTAGGGTAGAGCACATCACGGATAGATATTTTTCACGGTGTTAATGGAGTCAAAATACCAAGGAACATAACTGATTAGAGATAACTTAAGGTAGAACTCCTGAGGAGTGCACTTGGGAGCTGAAGGATGAGTTTCTCCGGTAATATCCCGAGTTTAGGGACGAGTATGTCTCTAATTTTGCGTACACAATTTTAAAAGATGGGGTAAATGTAAGAATCTACATCGCTAAATTAGAAAATTAATGAGTTAAATATGGTTTAATAAATAATTCCATAATTGATGTTGAATAATTGAAAGGAGATTACAATAAATAATATTAAGTCACTTTTCGAAAGAAAAGTGCAAACACCGGTAATTTTGTGGTATAAATGGATACCAACAAAGTAATCCAAAAAATAAAAATAAAAATATGAATATTCCTAGAAAAATACCTAGGTTAAGAATATCAAATTTGGTATGAAAGTAATAAGCAGTGACGTCAGAACTAATACCGGCTATTTCGTAGCAGAAAATGCGTAATGGCAAAGTGTCTCGAAAAATTAATATAAAAATATGATAATTCCTAAAAAAAATATCTAGGGCAAGGATATAAAATTTTAAAGTTAAACGAAGAGCGAAACTAATTAAACTAATACTGTTAGTAGTGAGTGCACTTATAAATAGAAAGTGGCACACAACCCTAGGGCATTTGAATACTATTCCAGCCACCCCTTTTCTTCTTGCTTGGCTACCTTGTTTAGTTCTCCATTGTGCCATTTCCCTGCTTCCAAAAGCTTATGACTTTCTCACTAAATCCTATCAAAGTCTCCATCTTTATCCATTTGATCATTGCTAGACATTGAAAGCAAGCATCTAGGAAGAGAAAAATCTCTTCTTGGGGAGTGTTAGTTTCTGTTTTTGTGAGAGTTTAGGGCTTCCCTTCTTTGTTGTGTGGGTTGGAGCCATTTACACATACATTGGAGCTCAAGGAGCCATCTTTGTGGAGAAAGAATCAAGTTTTGGAAACCATTTTCGAGCTCCTTGTTGGTCAGAGGTGGAGGGTCGGCTAGGAACCTCCAAGAGCACTTCTTTTCTCTATTTTGAAAGCTTGTGTATATGCTTCAATCTTTCCTCTTGAGTTTTTATGTAAAAGATTGAGTCTTGACATGTTAAATGAGAAAAATAAGTAACCAAGATGATCACTAACTTAAACATGCTTAAAAATGGTAGCTTGAACCTCTGTAAATGTTAAAAATGGAACCTTGTTTGATTAAATCATGAAAAATGATGTTTTGGACGAAAAATTGTTATTCTGTGACAAATATCCGGATATGGACAGTGATGTATCCGGATATGTACGGAATATCCAGATATTGCGGCATCAGCGATTTGTTTTAGTAAAAATTTGATATCTTAATGTACAGAGCTCTAAATTGAGTGAAGTCTAGACCTATGTGAAGCTAACACATAGGGCTACATCCCTATAAAATTTCAGATCCATTGGACAAGTGTATTGATTGCAATGTAAGTCTGAAGTCGCAAGTTGGTTGTTGGAAATTCAGTTTGCAGTAGTCACTTTGCGAAGAACATAACTGGAGTTATACAACTTCGATTGAGACATATAATATGTCGTTGGAAAGCTTGTGATCTCTAGTTTAACATAATAAAATATTAGGATTTTGGTAAAGAGTTGCAATTTCAGTTTTCAAAATGGTAAACGCAGTTTTGTGCTTAGGGGCTTTGGGAAAAGTCTGCAGTCACTAAACGTAAAAGGAAACGTAGTCGATTTGACTTAAAATTTTTGGATATGTATATTAATAATATTTTTAACATAAAACAGGCTTTACTTGTCAGATTGTGTGACTGCGGGTGACCCTGTTGATACTGAGTTTGTGTTGGAGGACTTTACCGATACAGGTAAGCTTTTGGTCCTCGGTTTTATCTGTTGCTTGTTCCACTAAACCCCATGGGGATTGGTTTATGTGCATGGTATGTTTTCTGGAAATTATATCTGTCACGTTACGAGTATTGGATATGCTATTGAGCTGGATTATGGAATTATATATGTTTATGTTATAAGTATTAGATATGTTGTTGAGCTGGATTATGATATAGTGTGTTTGCCATATGTTATGTATATAGGGTGCTCCACCCTAGACGGTAACCCCAGAGTATGTGGGCCACATACTAGCTGGTAACTCTGTGGGTGAGGTATAGGGGATGAGCCTTGTATTCTGGGTTGCAGACGTACGTAATCCTTACATTTTATTCTCTGGCAAGTAGGATGCATACACACATGACATGGACATATACGGCATTGCACAGTCATTTGATACATTGCATAGCATGCTCATTTTATATATTGCATTGTTTACTGCCATAAAAAGCCCGGTATAGCCATTCCCCTTAACTTGTTATTAATCTTCTTTTTATATACTACCTGCATTATTTTAGAACTTATTTTATACCTGTAAGTGAGCTTGGGGTGGAAGATCCCTTGAGGACCCCTTGTCTTACTGAGATTTTTGTTCGAAATCTACCCGTTGTGGGGCACATTTTTTAGGAGATAACGTTCGTGAGACGGATACTGATAGAGGCAAGAGGCCAGCATGGAGATTTTATTATTGTTATGAGTCATGCATATTATTATTATTTATTTTGCCATGATTAGACTCTATTGTGACTAGATTTGATCAATTATGTTGTTTATTGTGGTAAGCATAGGGATTGCCTATTCCACTATTAAATAATCTGTTTATTGTTAACTTGAGTATTTGTATTGCAGCACCATGAGTTATGGATGCTTTTGAATTGTTATTTATGAGTACGAGGTATTTCAAGTTTTATCTTAGCACTGCAATTACATAAGGATTGTTATTAAAAGGAAAAAATCAATCCACCATGAGGAATATTAGCCTTGTTTATGTATATAAAATAATATATTACTTCCGCGATTAATTATTGCAGGCTGCACATTAAATATCATTTATATGTTAATACATCGGCTGCAGACGAAATGTTACATTGAGACTTGAGATAAGTTTTGTACTGTAGTGGTTGAACATACGAGGTCGTGGAAGTTTCTAGGCCTATAGTGGGATAAATAGAGCAGGCATTAGCATATTTAATATTAAGTGTGTCAAGATCCCGATGCTGAAACATATATCATAAAAGGCCATTGTTTCAAAGGATAAGCTATATCATTTTGGGTTCATTAGGAAGGTATCTTAAGATGTTACTTTGATTACACATATAGATTTTGCTATGTTTAATGGGAATGTTCTTCCATAAAATGATAATTAGTAGCTTGGAACGGTAATTTAGGTTCAACCTTGTAATTTTAGGCCTAAGATATACCAAAGAAATTTTTGTTATTAGTGGGTCTTATTATATTCTGCTAACTTTTTCATTTTCTTCTCATAATTATATAACTTCAAAGCTAATAAAGAAGCCAAACTAGAGGAGTAGCTGGAAGGAACTACCAACCTTGATGATAATTGTGGTACAGCTAATGAGGAAAGGTGTTAGCTTGAATATCTAACCGTATCTAAATAGTGTTATAAATAAAATGATTTATAATGCTGTAAAATGTTCTTTGAGCAAAGATGATACTGTATGGGGTTAATCACATATAGTGGCGGACTCACTCTTTTGTAAATGACTACACCTGCAGAAATAAAATTTTGAAATTATTCTTTTTTTTTCATTATTCTTGTTCCAACCGTCATTGCTATCTCTGAACTGCACTCTATGATTGCGATTGCAAACTCTCATCTTTTGAAAATAGGTTTTGACTATTTTTATTGTATCCATGAGCCCAAATGTTAAGACTAAATGGGCCATTTGTCTTAGTTTTCTGTAGATGAAAAAAACCCATCAATTCGCTACCAATTGTTCTCCTACTTCAAACATGCTCACACCTCGCTTACTGTATTCAAACCTTGCTGTTTTACTCTAATAAGAGCTTTTTTAGCTTTTGTAAGACATACAGTTACCTTGCATCGAATATTAATTTAAGCGAATTCTTCAACTTAATATATAAAAAAGGTAGGAAATTAAACTAATCGCAAATTATTTTCTTATTTATATTCTTTTATTTTTTAATGTATTTAAAATTTTCTTTAAAATTTTTTTTCCAGAGTGTTGCTCCTGAACTTCTACCATTAAATATGTAGACATAAATCAAATTTTTTGCTCCGCCGTTCACATAAGAAGGAACATTTCCAGCATTCCTCACTGGACCTGACTTTAACTCTGATTTATAAGAAGGAAGAAGTGATAATCTGGCTAATGAATTATAAATTTTCCTTTTGTGATATGTTTCAGAGGCCACTTTTAAGGAGAACCCCCTTACTGATAAAAGTGGCTGATTCAAGTTTAACTGCTTTTCTTCCATTGTGTCTCCGAGTATCATGGAATAAGTTTTTGTAAAACACCAAAATCAAATCAAATTGAAACTCAAACTCAAACTTGGCATTTTCATCAACATGTTGAAGAACAATAAACTGACATCATTTCATATGCCAGTTGTGAACATATTACATTGAAACATGGAATTGAATTAATGAATAAATGTAATCAAGGCAAAATTTATATCAAACTTGTGGAATAGAAACCACTGAGCCTAAAATTAACTATACATAATTCTGCATTCCTATTTGACAATTGATGATAAAAGCAGATTGCAGTAAGTGGATTTCAAAATTGAAAGAAAAACAATGCAGCAGAGACCCAATAAACCGCTTAATCGATGGTCAGCATTAGATAATTGACTAATGGGTTTTAAAGGACATAATTTATGTCCTTAAAAACATGCACCAGTCTTTTCAATCGCACGAATCATCAAGAATAGACAAATGATAGCCAATCAAGAGTAGGGAATAAGGATAAGTGAAACAAATTGTCCCAGCAAAAAAAAATGCTTAAAATAACTTCAAGATATTTTAATCTGCAGGATCCTAATTTAAAATATATTGTAGTCATCAACTTTTTTTTAAAATATTGAAGATTTTTATTTCTATAAAACTTATTTTATTTTTTGGATATATTAATCAATAGATTTTTATAAAACTTAATATCATATGACATACTTAGAAGAATTATATTAATTGATTACTAAAGAGCATTAATTTTTGTCAAAAATATTTATTTTTATCCTATCTAATATTATACAGTGCATTATCAAATATTTGATAGTATTATTTTATATAATATCTTATCAAACGTTGAATAGTATTAAAATTTAATCAAATCTTATACAATCTAACATTATAGTATCAGACATTATCCTATCCTATATACCAAACAAATTCTGTTATTTAAATTCTTTTCCGTTTTCTCGAGACGGCTGAATAGATAATTGAGATTATACAAAGACCAAAAGTATTCTCTTCGAATGAAGTCCAAATAGTGAATCTAACATTATTATTATATTTACTGAAAAGGAGCTTGAGTCCCTGACTACGTTAACATGGCTGAGCCTGAGACTACCTCCTCACGCGAGGAGTCTGCTACTGTTTTAAGTATACCCTCATTTGAGATACGAATAATATTTTGATAAAGCGTTAATTTTTGTTTTATAAAAATTGATTGAGATAAGATATTCTATCTACTTTTTTTTTATGCCTACTTTTCTTTAATATTATTGTATCATAATCACAACTAACTTTCATTATTTGTGTCTCATCTTAATATTCAGATCTAATGATATTAAAGATAAATTGGTACAATACACAAAAAAATATTGAATAAATACAATTTTATGTTACGTTACCGAGTATTGTTTGTTATATTCCTCACAATTTTACTTATTAAACGATGACTCGCATTATCTCATTATCATATTTCAAATAATCAGACTCGTTTGACCAAGCACTTTTTCTAAACTCCACTCATAGACGTCTTGATAAGGTTCCATTACTAGATGGTCAATCTTACATGATGTTTTATGCTTAGCTTCATTTGGTTTATACAATTTGTAAATCAACATTACTAGATGGCTCTGTTACGTTTTATAATTAAACATTAGTGGATAGGTTTCAGCTATTCAGCCTCTGAGAGGTCCTGATTTTGGTTGGCTATTGTTTTTATAGAACGATAGATATTTGCATTTTTCATGAAATGTCCCTTCTTAGGGTTAGACATCGAAATTTCAATAAAAAAATTTCATATATAATGTTACTTTCTGGTTGATGTATAGTTTTACTTAGTTAAAGGCCTATTAAACAATATTAGTTGTTAGAGAGATATAAAATCATTAATTTAGCTTCATCAAACATCTTAAGTTTTGAGTTGAAATAGTATTTAACATGATATCAGAGCCCTAATGACTAAGTGATCACGAGTTCAATCATCACCACCCCCACTTTGTGGTGGAATTAAATAAGTACAAGATAAATAAAAAATGGGCCTATGCAACACAAGATAGATAAAAAAAAATAGGTTATGCAATATCCACGCTTCAATCCCAAAGAGCTCTTGCGTGATGGGTATGTTCTGTCTTGGAGACAAAGATGTCTAGCCCAATTGACTAGCAATGATGCACGGACACCGACACGGGACACGACACGACACTCCGACATGTAAATTTTAAAAAATGTCACATTCCGACACGTTAGGACACATTTTGATATTAAATAATATTTTTAATATATATAACATAGTTTATATTTAATATATATAATAATCCATAAAAAGTCATATAACCAATTAAATCGGTTTCTAAGTTTTTAATTTTTATTAAATGTTTATCGGCATGCTGGGCCATTTTAATTGGATTGGTCATTCATTAATGTATATGAATATCAGAAGTTAGAATACAAGTGATATTTGTTCGTTTTGTTACTTTCACCATTTCCATTGTAAATCATTAAAAAAAGGATAATAAAGCCAAAAAAAAAGTAGCATAACTTTTTGTAATTAATATTAAAAGCATATAAACTAAAAATGAAAACAAAACACGAAGAAGCCACACATTTAGAATTTCCATGACTCACATCCAAAATATTTCGATTTCATTTACAAACTAAGCTTAGGAAAGATAAAATAAAAAAGAGGAAGAAAAAGAGAGGAAAAGTTAACATACTTCAGAGAAAGACATTAGAGAGAGAGGGGGGATGAGTGAGAGAGACACCAGACCATGGTAGTTAAAATTCCGATTTAAATCTGCGATTTTACGATTTTACGATTTTTTTTAATCATAACGATTTCATCAAAATTCCAAACGCTTTTACGCTTTTACGATTTTTTTTACGTTAGGATTTTACGATTTACGATTTTTTATCCTCCTTCCGATTTTAGGTAGAATTCCGATTTTAACTACCATGCACCAGACCACTTACCTGAAGAAGAAATAAGAGGAGAAGCTCACAACGAAGATGAACAGAGACAGCCAAGCAGCAGAAGAGTCGAGGAAGAAGCAAAAAGCAGCGACGAGATTGCAGTAGAGAGGGACATCAACGTGAAGAAAGAGATAGGATTCTAAGTTTTTAATTTTTATTAAATGATTTTTTTTACCTTTTCTATAAATTATAATTTTATTTTTTTATGAAAATGGAAAAACGTGTCCAAAACTATTGACTACGTGTTGCACTCGGTCAAAGTCGCGTGTCAGAATAGTCAATGTGTCCTAAAAAGTTGACTGCGTGTCGGACGCGTGTCGGAACGTGTCGGTGTCCGACACGTGTCCAACACGTATTTTTTTCATAAATGGTCGTGTCCGTGCATCAGAGTGGACTAGTATGTTGATCTTGGATCTAATGCCTTCTCCAAGGTATCTATAGAGGAGATACCCTTGAGTCAAGCAGATCATTGTGCACAGTAAAACAATAACGGCTTTGCCAAAGAGGTGTGTGTGCGCACAGTGACAGCATAACAGTAAGAGAGAGAAAGAGTAATGTACCTGTAGCTTTTACCTCTTATTTATAGGGTTTACATGTGGGTGGTAGATTATGGGCCTTTAGTGCCTCTGATGGTTGTTCAGGCCCATCTGTCATGTTGTCGTTTTAGGATTGATATCCTTCATGGATATCCTTCCTTAGTTATGCTTGATTTAAATCTTAGATTGCCCCTTGTTGGGCCTGTCAATCAATGAGCCCCTTATATGAGTCCTTAACAGTTGCCCCTCAGCCAGGCTGCTTGGGTGTCCGGGCTGCTGGGGTGAACTTCTTTTTGCATCAATTCGAGTTTTTGTCGAAAATGCCCGAGTTCTGAGTTTCGCACTTTCTCGAATGGGGAATAGTACTTCATTTCCCCTTATCTCGTCGGGTTGAGTATGCAACCAGTGAGACACTATATATATATTTTAACCGGGTTGTGGGTAGGCTTGAGCTCTTGGAATTCAACTGCCGATTTGCCCCTAAGCGCACCGCTTCGTAACCCGATTAGCATCCTTTTCCCTGGGTGTCCATTTCCTGGAACCCGGTTATGTTATTGTTGTTTCCTCCCGTATCGTGGCGACTATCAAGTCGGTAATCATTCCCTTTTTGACATGTGGTGCTTGTCGCATTCATTAGCGTGTTGCAGCCATTTTGTGCTGTTCTCGTCTTTCGTGCGCATTTATTGAATGGGTCATTTCAGGCATCTAATCATTACTTTTGTGGGTGTAATGACTTCAATACCTCTGACCTTTGCAATTTGCAACCGTTGCGGTTACCACTACCAGTATATAAATGTGCCTATTTTTCATCCTCTCTCTTTTACTTTGTTTGCTCTGCAGAATTCTTCTTTGCGCAACTCTTTGAGTGCTAGCATCTACAAATGTGCTTTCATACACTTTTGAATTTCATTTCTTCTACTCAGGTATTCTTGCTTACCTTCCAACTTCTTCTTCTTCATTTCTTCTACAATAGTTTGCATTTGGCTGTTTGATTTCTGGATATTCGCTGTTTCTGTTTTGAACTTTTGTTCTAGTGAATCGTTTGCTGGTTGCGTTTCTAGTTTCGTGAGTTATTTGTTTTTCTGGATAAATGTGTATTCTTTAACCTTTTGTATTTAAGTTGTATTGTTCTCCTCTGTCTATCGTTTCCTTCATCGTTATTTCAAATTTGTTATCGTTTCGCTATTTATCATAATGAGAGGGAAAAAACCTCATTCTTCAGTTTTGCATTGTGAAGGGGAGAATGAGGAAGAATCCGAGTTTTTAAAGAAGGTCCCTCCTGACGTTCGATTTTGGTTGTGTGGGGTTTCGAGAACTAAAGAAGAAGAAAACGAAGCAATACTTCGTGGTTATCGTGGTGGTAGATCTAAAAGGAGATTCGGGTTGTCGTGTCGTGGTTTAGGTGAGAACCATACTATCTGGGGTTGTGGTTCTTCCAGACGGGGTAGAGGTCGTCTTTCTGCAAACAGACGTGTTCCCCAGTGTTTTCCCCAACCAATTTGAACCCTTCCAATGTCACTTCTATCCTGGATCTCGATGTGTCATCCTTCACCTGAGTTCTTCCAAAGTCTTCCCAGTCCAATCAAGTTGGTTCATGTTATTCCTACGTCTTTCTGAGTGGTTGTGACTCCTTAGCCGAGTCTACTTTGGCTAGTTGCCGTCATGGAGATGTTTCGGGATACACCTTTCTTCTAGTAGCTTTTTTGATTTAGGTATGCCCATTCTATCCTTCTGATTAAGTTTTTTCTTGTTTTAGGTATTTATGGCGTCATCTACTCCAAAGATTGTAGAGGAGTCTCGTTCTGCTGTGTCAGATTCTGAGTCTCCTCCTGCCGCCTTGATAGCCCAGTTCCCTTGGATAACTTCTAAGGTTTTAAATACTACCTCTGAGAAGAGTGTGGATGATGTTTCTGGGCTCCCCGTTGGGAAGTTGGAGAATTATGATATAGTTCCTCCGCGAGAGGATGAGCTGGTTTGCTCTGGGAGGGGCGCAGACGAACCTTGCATTTTCTTTTTCTACCGGGATTTGGTTACTCAACTCGGCATTAGGTTTCCCTTAACCGAGTTCCAGATTTGTGCTTTAAACCATCTCCATATAGCACCTTCCCAACTTAATCCCAACAGGTGGGTTTTTGTTAAAGCCTCTGAGCACTTTTGTGCCTACCTCACCTTGCCTTACTCTGTTTCTGTCTTCCTTTTCTTTTTTCAAGCTATCACAGCTCGAATTGGCCGTGAACCACTGGAACGAAAGCTTTTCCATGTTTATTTTGAGTCGTTTAAGAACTCCAAGGAGAAGTTCTTTAAGGTTTCTGCGCATCCCGGAAAGGAAGCTTGGTTTCTCAACACTTGTGATTCTGAGGATGTTGAAGGGAAGTTTCCCTTGTATTGATCGTCTGACCATTATAATTTTGCTTCCTCGTGTTACCATTTCAAGGAAACCGAGTTAAGTTCTGTTGATATCAACATCGTTATCTCCATGGGTGAATATATCAAGTTATGTGGCCATGCCAGTGTTCCGTCCTTTATTTTCAAGTCTTAAGAGGAGCTTGGCTATGAAATAATTATGGCTTTATTTGAGCATTTATACACATTTTTATCATATTGTGCCTTGATAACCTCATTTCATGTCTTTGATTTGTAGTTCCTGGTATGGAAGGCCAACAGAATGAGCATCCCAGCTTCCTGGCTGCCCTTAGCCGGGGTAAGAAAGATATGGTTGTCGACTTGACAACCAAGAAGAGAAAGGCTCCTGACCCAAAGGCCAAGAAGCAAGCTGCTGGCAATAAGGTCAAGTGGACCCCAGCTGATAAGGGCGCCCTCATCTCTATTGGCGACAAGGTTAAGGGAACCCATGTGCATAAGGGCGCCCCCACCTCTACTCAAGCTTTAATTAGGACTCCTATTCCTCCCTTCGTCGCTGGTCTCGCCAAGCATGCCTTATGGAAATCTGGGATCAGTGGCGATCTTTGTGATGTTGTTTGTCCACCAGAGCATTTCTTTAATTCTACTCCCTTCACTACCTCTGAGGTGAGGGAGTTAGAAAATACAGAAATTTATTGTATGAAGATGTCTACAATGGTGAGGCCTTTACTTTCTTTGAAAACAAATATATTCGTACCCTCAATGAGGTGAACGCATCTAGGGAGGAGAGGGCTAAAACTGTTGCCGAGTTTATGAAAGTAAAGGAGGATTTCACCACCCTTCAAAATGATCATGATCAGACTGTTGTCGCGCTGGCGAAAGTGAAGGGGGACTTGACCACCTCTCAGAAGGATCATAATGCCCTTCAGTATTTGCACGCTTACAATTGTCAATTGTTGAAAGACTTTAAAATTATTCATGAAGGCATTAAGGCAAAGTTGAAGGAAGCCGAAAATGATGCCCAGTTTTATCGGGGAGAGCTTGAAAAGTCAGTTGTGGGCTCCTTCAGCAATGCACTGAACCAAATTAAGGTCCTCAATCCCGGTCTTGAGTTCAATTCTACTGGTTTACATTCGAAGTCCTGTGTCTGCAATAGTCAGATTATTCCTCCTCCTCCAAAATCTCTAACTGGTGATTCAGTAACTCAAATTGAGGACCGGGTTGAAGCAGGTGAGGAGGTTACTAATCAAGCTGCTGTCGAGGTGGGGGATATTCAAATGGAACAGGTGGATCCCCCTGCAGAATGAAGGGTCGGGATGCTGGTTTACTTTGTAATCTTTTTTTCTAGGGCCTTTGAGGCCATTTTGATTTTGTTATGAATATTGCTGGATTATTATCCAGTTTCCTTTTCCTTCTCTGACAATTTTTCATTTATTTCATGCCTTTGGATGATTTTGCTTTTATACTTGCGTCTTGCATTTCATGACCCCTTGATAACTTAGACATATTTTTCTAAGTATTTGAGGTTTGTTAGTTTGCCGAGTTGCTTGAGGTTTCTAGCATTTCTCCACACTTCTAAGCACCTTGGCATTTTCTTTGTTTGATAAGCAAGTTTTGCATATTTGTTATCTAGGTTTGTAACTTGGACAATTTTCCAAGTATTTCAAACCTTGTTTATATTTTTTTCCATCCGAGATGGATTATTTTTGTAACTTGGATATACGCTTCTCGAGTTTTTATTTATTGACCTGGTCGGGGTCAAAGCATATCATACAGGGTATATCTGATACATCCTCACTGATATGGAGGCTGGCATGGAGGCTGTATCTGATACATCCTCACTGATATGGACCGCTTCATAGTCCACCTCATTTTCTGGTTGGTTTTGGGGATGACTCACCTCTTTGAGAACCGGATCCAATGGGTGATTAGGAGGCTATGGCTGTTGGCTATTGCTCCTTGTACGGACTACCATCTCTAGTCAGATTCGTGGGAATATCAGATTTGTCGATTCCCCACAGACGACACCAGGGTTCTGTCTTGGAGATAGAGATGTCTAGCTCAATGGACTAGTATGTTGATCTTGGATCTAATGCCCTCTCCAAGGTATCTATAGAAGAGATACTCTTGAGTCAAACAGATCACTGTGCACAGTAAAACAATAACGGCTTTGCCAAAGGAGGTGTGTGTGCGCATAATGACAGTATAACAGTAAGAGAGAGAGAGAGCATAACGTACATGTAGGTTTTACCTCTTATTTATAGTGTTTACCTGTGGGTAGTAGATTATGGGTCTTTAGTGCCTCTGATGGTGGTCCAGGCCCATCTGTCATACTGTCGTTTTAGGATTGATATCCTTCATGGATACCCTTCCTTAGTTATGCTTGATTTAAATCTTAGATTGCTCCTTGTTGGGCTTGTCAATCAATGAGCCCTTTATACGGGTCCATAACAGGATATATTAGAGAAGTATAAAATCATTAACGTAGTCTCACTCACCTTAAGTTTTGGGTTGAAATGGTTCTTAACAATAGTTAGCATGTGATTTGAGATGATTCATTAGTACGATTCACAAAACATATATGCTAGCAAGTTTTTTTTTTTTCTCTTTTTAATAACATCTAGCACGTTTTCTTTTTCTTTTGATATACTATACAAATTCATGTAATATATAACTGAACGTGAGTAAAAAAGAGAAGGAGCGGGGGTGCATTTTTCTATTTTGATTTTTTCTCTTTTTTATATTTGCTAAGAAAAGCCAAACAAACATTAAGGAGCATCTTTTTCATTAATCAAACAAACAATGGGCACCCACAAATTAATCATAGAGCATTACTTCCATAATGAATCTTGTCGTTTCTTATGAACATCTTTAGTAGACTCCGAATTAATCATTAGTGGTGACAATAATAAAGATAACCTAATCAAGCAAAGATAAATAATAAGAAACGGAATTAATAGTCTCCGAATTAATCATGTCTCACAATTCCTTGCAACAATAATAACCAACCACTATATCATGCGGTATACATATATTGAGGCTTATTATCCTTTTTGGCAGATTGTCAAGAACCACATATTAACTTAATTATATCCATTGAATAATTAGGATTAAAAATTTGAAATCAATGTGAAAGACTAACAGACTAAATAAAATAATCTTCTACCAGCAGATCCAAACCTTCCCCACATAGGTGCAAGAGAAGAAAGAGTAGTATCTGTTTAGCTTAATTGCATGTGTTAGACAAGGAACACATTCCCGTTTAAGTCTGTTGGAAATTTATAAGTAAATATCATTTTTGGTGCTCAATAAATTTTACGATATCCGCTTTAGTCCCTAGCAAATAAAAAGGCTATTCGTGGTTCCTAAGAAATTTAAAATGAACCCATTTAGTTGAAATCGTGGTCCCTCACAAATTCAAAAAAGACCCATATTAGTCCCTTAAAAGGACTAAAATGGGTTCATTTTGAATTTTTTAGGGACCACAAATAGCCTTTTTATTTGATAGGGACTAAAGCGGACATCGTAAAATTTGCTGAGGACTGAAAATGATATTTACTCATGTATATTTTTTAACCAGTGATGGCTATCACGACGAGTAACGATTTAAAATTATAAATATATATTTATTATTCAAGGTACAATTTTATAATTGATCTGGAATAATAATAAAGACAAGGCCCAAACCCACCAAGCTCCCAGAATGAGGCGCGATGTCACCAATCGCGCATTAAAGGGTGCGATTCCCTTCAGCATAACTTCAGAGATAAGGAAACAATCACAGGAACTAATAAAGATCCATCGCGCCATTGAACAAATAAACAGAAGACAGCACCAGTTTGCCACCACTCTACCAAGATAGCCTGACATAATGAGATAAGGCTATAGAAGCACCAGCTGAACCTGCAACCTCATCTCATCAAGCTCCACAATATTAAAAACTACATGACAGAAAACTCCTCAATATTAGATACCACATCTTTCTGAATACTTCATCTCCAAGTATACTTCAGCACCAAGACATCTCCCAAGCTGGTCATCTCTCCACTATAAATACATATGTGTTAACCCGAGGTACACATCTTCTTCTACATAATAAAACCTGCTTAAACCAAATTTGACTTGAGCGTCGGGTGTCTTGTAGGTACACCTCCGATCTTGTTCCATTGAAGACCCATGGGTTAAAGCTGCTCCAACTGCAAGATGCTCTGACCCAAGGCGGTTCCAGGTCATTTGTGTAGAGGAAGACCACATTATCGGTCCAGTTGTAAAATCGGTTCTGATCATTGGCGCCGTCTGTGGGATGAGATAAATTTCTACTCCCACCACTATGTTCAAAGGTTAAGAAGAAGGATGGTTTCTCTTAATAAGCATCACACACAACTAACAGGAAAGAACTCATTTCCTTACCTTTATTCTTATAATTATATTGCATGCCAACAACACTTCATCTTTTTATATGAAACTTTTACATGTTACAAATTAAGAAAGATGGATCTTTGGGCAAGAAAGATGGGTCATTGCGCAAGAAAGACTGATCATTGCGCAAGAAAGATGTCTTAAGTCGCAAAAAACTTTATGCATATCCTGAATATTATTATAAAGCTCTTGAGAAACCTATGAAGTGCAGCAAAAAAAGTATCCCTCTTGCACCAGTATAAAGAGCGCGCTTTATAGTCTTTGTTGCCTATTTGACTTCGGGACATCACCTAGCAGGAACAAAGTCGTTGTCCAACGTCTCTCAATCAATATGTGAGGCAACTAAAGAAGTTGTGAGTAGAGCCAACAGCAAAAAATTTGTTGGGAGAAGAAAAATGGGCTACGGTCTAAACGTTAAAGTGACCAACTGAAAAGAACCTGTGAAACCGTGCAGCGTAAGAAGAACACCCATGACTCAAAACCTCATCGGTGACACGTTATAGATTTTTTTTAATGTGTTCATATATTACTCCCTCTCTCTGAAAAATAAAAGACCCATTTAAAACACCAGCACGCATACTTCAAAAATGGTTCCCATGTTGACAACTACTAAATAAGTGATGCATATATTATCAAAAAAGTGTTGTCATCATGATCATGCATATATTATTGCTTCCTATACATTTAAGTTGTTTTCAAAATATAACCTTTGAGGTTACAAAACAATCTTAGAAGGCAACATACCTTGGCTCTTAGCAATCTAATGGTGAAAGGTTTACTGAAGAACCATTAAAGGTTTGTTGAAAGAATATGTGAGATGAATTGTTTTTAGGCTTATGATGACAATATTGCACAAAATTTGCATTAAGGGTTTATAGTGTTCTAAGGCAATGTGACCAACTAGTTGAATGATATCATTTATAAGGCATTAGTTGATTTTAGTTCATCCTCGCAAGATATTGGTGACTTTTGCTAAGTGAATAATGCTTTGAGTGAAAGATTGTTGAATGCTTGAGGAATGTATACTTATCGAGGCAAATGATTATTGAGGAAGTCTTTAGATGGCTAAATATTGATTCCTCTATGATGAAAATCATGTCGGTAAAATGATTATAGCTCAAGGTATCCTCAAAAGGAAGAACCAAAGAACATCACAGGGTGAAATTTGATCATTAGTGAGACATGGTATGAACAATTTCAAAGGGGTGTTAGAAAAGCTATAGAAATTAGCTTTCCCATTAAGGAACTACTTCAAAGTTGGATTGACAAGGTGAATGATTATAAACTTCCTTAGACGAATTTTTAAGAGATTGACATTGATTTAAAGTCTCTGTATGGTTGATCATTAGTGAGACATGATATGAACAATTTGATATGATCATTAGTGAGACATGATATGAACAATTTCAGCAGGGTGTTAGAAAAGCTATAGAAATTAGCTTTCCCATTAAGGAACAACTTCAAAGTTGGATTGCCATAGTGAATGATTATACTTCATTAGGCAAGAATATCTCACAATGAGGCTTACCATGAAAAATGCAAGTGTATATGGATATGGATATATATGAAATTTACAAAGTCTAGTCTGAGCACATCCTAGGCATATGAATCATCTTTATGAATATTCCTACTTCTGCTACAAGGTTTGACAATCATAAATGCCAGGCTACAAGATAGCATATTGACAGAAGTTGCTATGGTTGCTTGAAACACCACTATGATCATATTTTTTGCAAGTTTACATAATTTGCAGGGTGCTCACGTGATAAAATTGTAATGTATTTTGACAATCTTATGTCTCTCCTTTGCAAACTCTTGAAAGGTTGTAAGGATCCATGAACGATGAAAGGCGAAGATTTTAATCTCGCCTGGAACGCAGATAAACTTGGAAAATTTTACAGTTGATATCTGCAAAGTTATTATGAAATGTTTTGAACTGATTGGAACTACTTTTATTGAATTTATCATCTTAATGATATGACATTATTCTGTGAGATTTGTAAAAATTACAGGTTTTACCGAACAAGAGAGATATGAGTTTCGTCTACAATATGCTGACAAAGCCTAAAGCTCCTAAGCTTAGGTTTGAAGACGCTTGAGGGTAAAGCCCGACAAAGGTTTAAAGCTCAAGTCTTAACTTGAGGATAAAGCCTAAGGGTTAAAAACTCAAGTATGAAAATGAAGGAAGGTAAAGCCTTAACTGGTTAAAACTTTCATGAAGATTGAGGAAGGTAAAACCTTAACTAGTTAAAACTTCCATGAAGCGCGATGCAAAATAAGGAAGGTAAAACCTTAACTGGTTAAAACTTTCATGAAGCGCAATGCAGAATAAGGAAGGTAAAACTTTAACTGGTTAAAACTTTCATCAAGACCAAGGAAGGTAAAACTTTAACTAGTTAAAACTTCCATGAAGATTAAGGAAGGTAAAACCTTAACTGGTTAAAACTTTCATGAAGAAAAAGGAAAGTAAAGCCTTAACTGGTTAAAACTTCCTTTAAGCACGATGAAGATTAAGGAAGGTAAAACCTTAACTGGTTAAAACTTCCATGAAGATTTTGAAAGGTAAAACGTTAACTGATTAAAACTTCCATGAAGATTGAGGAAGGTAAAACCTTAACTGGTTAAAACTTCCATGAAGCGCGATACAGAATAAGGAAGGTAAAACCTTAACTGGTTAAAACTTCTGTAGAAGACAAAAAAGAAGGTAAAAACTTAACTGGTTAAAACTTTCATTGTGCGAAGATAAAAAGGAAGTACTCAAAGAACCCACACGGGTGAAGTTAATATATAAAGACAAGCATGAAAGGAAAGATATCTCGCCCCAAAGCGACATCAAAAATCATACCGAGTGACATCAAAACAGAGAGCATGCAAAATAGAAAGGTACGCAAAATATATAAATATATGAATTATGAACCGTATAAAATGCAGGGTACATATTTGATTATAAAGCCCTTAAGCACCAACAAGGTACAGACCATAATGCACAATAAAGGCGCAAGTAAAATGAAGTTGCTTACACCACACAAGAAAATCATATCGCAGACTAATACATCTCGCTACTCATGCCTTCGGCATAAGCACCGAGCTGGGGGGCTTCTGATCTGGAATAATAATAAAGACAACGTCCAAACCCACCAAGCTCCCAAAATGAGGCGCGATGTCATCAATCGCGCATTAGAAGGCGCGATGTTACCATCGCACCCAAACCGCCCTTCAACATAATTTTAGAGATAAGGAAGCAATCACAGGAACTAATAAAGATCCACCGCGCCATTGAACAAATAAACAGAAGACAACATCAGTTTGCCACCACTCTACCAACATAGCCTGACATAATGAGATAAGGCTATAGAAGCACCAGCTGAACCTGCAACCTCATCTCATCAAGCTCCACAATATTAAAGACTACATGACAACAAGCTCCTCAATATTAGATACCACATCTTTCTGAATACTTCATCTCCAAGTATACTTCAGCACCAAGACATCTCCCAAGATGGTCATCTCTCCACTGTAAATACATGTGTTAACCCAAGGTACACATCTTCTTCTACATAATAAAACCTGCTTGAATCAAATCTGACTTGAGCGTCGGAGTGTCTTGCAGGTACACCCCCCATCTTGTTCCATTGAAGACCTATGAGTTAAAGCTTCTCCAACTGCAAGATGCTCTGACCCAAGGCGGTTCTAGGTCATTTGTGTAGAGAAAGATCACATGATCGGTCCAGTTGTAAAATCGGTTCTTATCAATAATTTACGGCATATTTATTATTCAAGGTACAATTTAAAATTATAAATATATACATGTTGTAAAACTAAATAGTAAATAATAGTGACGAGTCTCTATTAAGTTATGGGAATAAGAAGAATAATGTTGTAGGAAATTTTTATGGTTATGTTATAGAGATAGGAAATGTGGGACCCACATGTGTTTTCAAAAATAAAAAAATAAAACAAGTGTGGGTCCCACAATCTTTATCTCTATAACATAACCTAACAACTTTCCTATAACATTATACTTCTATTTCTCATAAGTTATATATGAATGAAGATTGGATCAGTTATATATAAATGCGATGTATATATTATTGATGCAGCAGCGTAGTTTAAACTTTCAAAGTGAGTGTTATTATTTGTATTTTTTTGAGTTAGCATAATTCTAATTTTCTTTTTATGAGGCGAGTTGACTACCTTATATCTCTATATTTAAATCTCTCTCTAAAGTGGTACGTGCTAAACAACATGTTCTGGATTTCTTTTATTTGTCATAGTATTTTATTCTGAGCATGTGAATTTAATAAATCATCGAGATGCTAACGTGATTCAGAATTTTGCAGCAGTCTTAGTTCTAGGCAAAGCAAAGAGACAACAGCAATTAAAGAATAAAAAATAAAAATAAAAAATACAATGACCAATTGTTCTCTTTTATTTTTGGGTTTTATTACTCTCATTTAACATAAGATAGATATCTTATATTGTAGAGAGAAAATAGGTGGGTCCCACCATTACAAAAAAAGAAAAAAAAAAAAAAGGTGGGGCACGAAAATCGAAGAGAGAGAAAATGAGAGATGATATCTCATGTTGAAGGAGAGTAATATTTCCCTTTATTTTTTTTGTCTTATTAAATAATTATTTTCATTATAAAGTATAGAAAATTGTTTTCTTATGCTACAGGTGAGTGTTATCTCCTACTCTCCTTACATAGAAATCTGAGCCCTAATTTTTTGTTTTACTTTCTTTTTTTTAAAAATTGATAACCCACCTTGTTTTATCTCTGCATAAGATAAAATTTGTCACCAATTGGATAAGAAAACTAATGCCCAAATAGTATAGGGCGTTACATGAGTATAGCTCGAATAGCAACGGTCCAAATTTGGTTTAGGATTATTTTAATGAGAAATATTTTTCTCAAGTTACATAAAAAATTTTATCTCATGTCATAGACATATCGCAATTCGAGCCAGCATTTCTTTTTCTTTTTTCTTTTCTTTTAACTGTGAGACCTACCCAATTATGTCTCTACATGAGATAATAATATCTCATGTAACATAAAAAAAACATTGCCCTATTTTAATACATTGGAGGCTCAAAGACGTAATAGGAAAGAGAAATAGGTGCTGTAAAGAATACTTGAATATCCGATATTATTATTATCACATTTTTTAATTTTAAAGACAGAGATTGATGCTAATAATGTTACAAATTAATTGAACAATGTAGACATAATAACTGATATAAACAATCATGCACCATCACCATATATGTCATGCCGCGAGGCAAAATGCAAATCAATATATATTGTGGACATATTTTTTTTAATACATTGGTCGCATTAAGTTTTAAACTTATAATCAATCTCATCTACATTATCAAATTTCTCATCATTAATCCAATCGTAGTAGCTTAGAAATATTTTAAAGTACAGATTTTGTGTCAAATTATTTCTTCTTACATCGTGTTATGGTCAACTTACAAGAGCAGTGCCTATAAGCTCAGAAGCACGTACACGCAATATTTTGAAAAAATTGGGTGACGGACATGCTCCGACATGTTTTGTCACGTGTTCGACACGCAGTTAATATTTTGGGACACGCGCTCAACTTTCTGACACGTTTTTTCGACATGCAGTTAATTTTTTCCGACACGCGATCAACGCTCCGACATGCTCTGACACATTTTTTTTAGTCTTATTTGTATTTTATTAACTAAATATAAAAAATAATTTATAAATCAATTTTTTCTGTTATAAAAATTGACATGAAAAATTAACAAAATACGGAAAATTATTTTTTGTTTATATTTATGTTATAAAATTTTAATATTTGATTAGTTATATGACTTATTGTGGACTGTTATATGTATTAAATATAAATTATATTATATTTATTAAAAATTTTATTTAATATCAAAACGTGTCCCAACATGTCAAAATGTGATATTTTTTAGAATTAACGTGTCGTATTTCGTATCCAATATCAGAGTCGGTGCATTTTAACGTGAGAGACGCAAACTAAACATATACAACATGGAAGGAAAATATTTGCTAATTTTTTCTTTTTTCATAAAAAGAAAAAAAGAAGAAGGAGTGGATGTGAGTGGAACCCACATCATCTTTTCACTTCCGAAATAAACCCGGACACCTCCTTCGATTCCTATCATGCATGTTATCAATTATTTTCCAAGAGCAAAGCATCTTGTTATTGAAATTGAATGAAAATAACTTTTAATTATAACCGAAACTCACTCACAGCCTTCTCATTTATCAGTACAAAAACAATAATTATTTTAATATTATTATTTTGTTTCAAATTATTATCAATTTAAAACATTAAGAATGCATTAATTATTATTTTTAATTTTATCCTTACATTTGTATATCTCTGCTAAATAGAATGAGAAACAGAACAAAGAGGATATAGTTAAATGAAATTATATTTTATTAAAATTAAAAATATTTAATAACTTTATTTTTAATGAATTAAAAGTATTTAATGAAATTATTTTTCTTATTTGTAAATAATCAATTCAATTCAAAAATTTAAGTTGTTGGGTGATGCTACATTAACCGATTTATATTTCTTTGACATGTCTCCTTAGTTTATCAGTGCTAACAAACTTTATGATATTTAATTATTTTTATTAATAGAAATTATTTCTATTAATAATTGTTATTGCTTTTTGCAGTATGGAAAATACACATGCGCAAAATTTTCTGTCTTTTGTATAAAGAGTCTAATTTTAATACAAGAAATAATGTAAAACTTTTTATGCTTATATCTAAAATATAGTGTGTTATGCTATTTAGTGACTTTATTTACAATAATAATTATATTACTTATCAAGCTCAATGATAATGTAATAGCATATTATTAAACATAAAATTTATTTTATTTTACGCTAACAATATATTAAGATTAAATCCATGTATATATGATTGAAGTTTTTAACCACACACGCAGAGATTCAGGTGTATGTGTAAGGGGTGTATAAATTAAAGATTAAATACCCTTTTGGTCCCTGACAAAAAACATAGTTCCCATTTTAGTCCCTTACAAAAATAAATTAGTCACTTAGTTCCTAACAAATTTAAAGTGGACCCATTTTAGTCCTTTTGAGGGATAATATGGGTTTTTTTAAATTTGTGAGGGACCATGATTTCAACTAAATTGGTCCACTTTGAATTTGTTAGGGACTAACTGACTAATTTATTTTTGTAAGGGACTAAAGTGAGGACCATATTTTTTGTTAGGGACCAAAAATGATATTTACTCTAATTAAAAGACCTTTAAAATATTCACCATATAATCTTATATTAACAGTAAAATTTAAAAAAGAATTCGTTTTTTTATTTTTACTTCATCTGTTCGGTACTCTTACAAACTATATTTCTTACTAGTAGAACACAATGTAGTTTGTAAGTTTATATATATATATTATATATATATATATATATATATATATATATATATATATATATATGGCTTTAATATTTCTATAGTGAATGTAGATAATTATCTACATTCACTTCCAAAACGACATTATTTTGAGATGAAAAATTAAAAAATTATAATGAAAAAGATTATTATAATTATCACATAATATATAATTAAAAAAGTACATTGATTTCCACCTCAAAGCGACGTCGTTTTGGACTCAATATAGATAACTTATCTACATTGACTGTAGAACAAATGAAATATATATATATATAGGATAAAGGATTTCTCCAATCAATGAATATAAGTTATCTTCGGTGAGCCCAAAATGACATCTTTTCGGACGAAAATCAAGATGTTTTTATAATTTTAATATATTATAAGGTTATATTAGTCTTTATCATTACAATTTTTTAATCTTATAACCTCAAAACCACTGTTGTAAAACCCGGCCCGACCCGGAATCCGGTGAACCAGTCATCAGACCAGTTTGGGTCAAGCATTGAACCGATTATGCATCGACCCGGTCAAACCCGATCAAAATCCGGACAAAACCGGCCAAAACCGGTGACTTGGTCGAGTCATGCTTTTAAAAAAAAATCAAAAAACCAAAACGGTTTCATCTTATCAGAAAAAAATGTAGAACTCATTTTGAATTTCTTTTATAGTTTTATTCGCTAGTATACTCTTCTACAATGACCTCGAATTTCAGTTTCTAATACTGAAGCAATATGTGGAATAATAAATTAGAGAATGTGACATGCCATTTTAATGTAGTTGAATTTGAAAAATATGAGTTCAATGTCATTGAGGGGTTTATAGGAATTCTGAGTTGCAATTTAAATTGACATAGTAATAGCGTGCATTTTTATTTATTTATGCTTCATGTTTTTGAGCTTATTTAGTGAATCTTGTTTAATTCATTTTAGATATGGAGAATGTAATTGAATTTATATGTTCATATGTATATATATTTTTATATGTCTATATATCCGGGGCAACCGGTCCGACCAGTGACCCAGTAACCCAGTACCCCGACCGGATTAATGCCAGAGTCGAGTTTAACAACACTGCTCAAAATGATGTCGTTTTGAGCTCCCCGAAAATAACTTTATCTCCAAAGAAATACTTTTGCATATATATATATATATATATATATATATATATATATATATATATAGGCTTTAATGTTTCTAAGTAAATGTAGATAAGTTATCTACATTCACTCCCAAAACGACATCGTTTTAGGTTGAAAAATTAAAAAATTATAATGAAAAAGACTACTATAACCCTTAAATAAATTATAATTATAAAAATACCTTAATTTTCGTCTTAAAACGACGTCGTTTTGGGTTCACTGTAGATAAGTTATTTACATTGACTGTAGAAAAAGTGAATCTATATATATATATATAATTGCTCTTTGTAATAATGCATCTCGTTCTCTTTATATATAGTATTTAGTATAAAAAATGAGTCGCAAAATACTTTCTCCTTCAGACAATTAGATTTTTATGGATACGCACGCATTCAATTTGAGGAAGTGTGTTCGAGGATCGAGCCTATCCATCAAAAAGTGCGTTGGGCTTGTGGGTCAAATTAGTCTGCCGCGGTTCTTATCTACTTTATAATCATCGTCTTAAATCGTAACAGTTAGATTTAATTTGATTAATAATTAATTAGGAAAAAGGTCTAAAATCACATGTAATTTTTTCTATCCAAGTTCACTTCTAATATCGTTAAAATTGTAATAAATATGTATTTTTTTCCACAAGCAATAAAAAATCACAACGGGTAAATGATTAAAAAGAAATAAAAAACAAATACAAAAGAGTAAGTGATTATAGAGAAAATCACGAAGGGTATTTGTAACACACCATGTGCACACAGTATATTAAACATATAAATGGTAATAAGCGCAGTTCAATAAATGTGGAAGCTAAAATTTGAAATTTATGAATCTTATCATATTAACTAAGTGAATTTACTTATTCTTTTCCAAAAATCGCCTGTATGTAAATTACAATAAATAGTTACACTGAATAACCTCATAACATGAATAAGGTATCAAGTCATGGAACTATAACACGTAGACCAGACAAATCCTGATACAATAGTACAACTTCAGTCTGAAATAAACACAGCTTATTCAAATGTGATATAGACAACTCTCATGCTCACCAAATACGACAACATAGTCAAATCATGCCTCAAGTACAATAGACATAAAATATAACAGCAAGGCAGAAATCATAATAAAATGATAAGTGCATGCATCATCTCAACTCAATTCCGACTCCTGCCACTAGAGGTCTCAACCTCAGAAGTACCTGTACCAAAAAATATGCCCCACACGGGGTGAGATCTCTAACAGAAATCTCAGTAGGGCAAGAGGTCCTCAAGTATCTCTCTACCCCAATCTCACTTACATATGCAATATAATTTCAAAATGATAACAGCAGTATAATGGCAAATATTCGTGCAATGCAATATATGTCGATGTCATGTGTGTATGCATTCTACTGGCTAGAGAATAAAAGGTAGTACGTCTACAACCCACAGTACAAGGTGTCCATCATGCACCTCACACACAGAGTTACCATCTTGCATGTGGCCTGACATGCTCATGGATTACCGTCTCGTGTGGAATACCCGACATACATAAACATATGGAAAATGCACTATATCATAATCCAGCTCGACAGTATATCCAATACTCATAACATAAATAGATACAATTCCATAATCTAGCTCCACAACATATCCAATATTCTTCAAGTCATAAACACATATTTTCAGAAAAAACACATCATGCATATAAATCATCACTCCATGAGGTATGGTGGAACCATCAATAGGTAAAACCGAGGACACGAAAGCTTACCTGTAGTGCCAAAGTCCCTATCCAAAGACTCAGTATAATCGGACACACTAACAGTCACACAATCTGACAGTTGCAATCTATTTTATATACAAAAGTGTTCTGGTTACTGATGGAGGATAGTCGTAGCATTGTTCTAGCATTCGGGTGAAGATGCAGAATTGGGGAAATTGACCCCATTTTACTTTGATACTTGAATTTTCTATTCTTAAGTGCACTCTTATTTTAGTCTTACTTTACTTTTAGTACAGTTTCATAATTAATCAGTTGTTAGACTTAGTTCAGTCCTTGTAGTTCTTAAACCATAAAACTTTTATAAAAGTTATCACTTTTATTACTTCACATTGATCCTAACTTTATAGTTTTCTTCGTGGGAATGATATCTGGACTCACGCAAAAATTTTACAGTTACGGTCACAACTTTTACTTATTACGCTTTATTATTGTGTTTAATGCTCGCGTAATAAAAAGGAAAAAGTTTACTCGCATTTTTATAAATGGATTGCTGTGATTGTAACTGCGCTTAATATCATAATCAATGTTAACAATATCGGTGTACAACGGGCTGTTACATTTTATGGTATCAGAGCAATTTACTAGGGAACTCTAATTGTTATATGATTGTGTTAAGTGTTGTATAGTTGTATGTAGACTCTTATTGATTATTGCATATGTGATTCCTTAGTGTGGATCTGATCAACTCATTCCTTTGTGTTACATGTGTGGTCATCACAAGAAGCCTGCATGGCAACCCTGGAACACCTAATGTAAGTCCTTAGCCTGATGTTGTGGCTGCAGTGTTGACTGCTCCATGGACAGAGACAGCGGTAAGTAAAATATGAATATTAGAGGACTTAAGGAAAACAAACTTAGATGTTTTGTCTGAACCTTTATGTACAGTGATATCATAGGTGAAATTTGTGGTATTATGATAGTAAGGAAAAATTGAGATGGGTTAATATCATTAAGATAGTATTGGTAAACCTCCTGTATATATATATGTGTAGAGTTAGTTAAAACTATTTTTTACAGGTCGACTAGGTGAATTGACTTCATTACGATGAGTGACTTGGAACCTGATGAATTATTGAAAGAATGTGAACAGGTAAGCTTAGGTAGGAGCCTAAATAATTTGATATTTGATTAGAAGTTATAAGTCCCTGATTTGAGGGCGTAAACTTGAATAAATTGAGATGATTAATGTAGAGAAATAAATGGAATATTTGAAATCTGAACCTGAGGAATGTGCTTATTTGGAATGATTATGTCAGTGATGTGTTAATTTGAGATATATTGGAATATGGACTTTTCAAATATTGGAATATTTGAAAAGTAGGTAGTATTAAATAAACATAGGTGAGATGAATTAATTATGCGTTAGGTGTATAAGGACGAAGTTGAGAGAATCACTGTGGATGGCATAAGGTAAATGTACAATGAAGGCGTCATTGTAGTTAATAGCTATCAATTCTAATTCGCAGACTTGCCATTGATAAATGGATAAGATGGTTGAATTGTATAATCTTACATGAAATAGTAATGAGAATTGTATAAGAAATTAGGATCCAGTGATATATATATATATATACTACTAATAGTAGTGTACTTGTGAATTAATCTGACAAGTGATATGAATTATGGAGAAAATAGTATAATGTGATATAGTATATATACATATAGATATGTTCTCCTAGTCGTGGGGACAAGACTTTTCCTGGAGCAACACACTGTGTGGATTGCCAGGTGGTGTCGACCAAAGAGTAGGACTATATTAAAGGCTATTCTTGGAAGTTTTTATATTAAAGGCTACTCTTGGAAGTACCCATTGAATATTATATCTATGAACATAATGGTTGTACATACAATCGTATAGGCTTACATGCCAGTGGATAGACTTAAATGACGGTGGATAATCGTAAAGGATAATGGAGTATACATTATGGACTGATTGTCCGTCTACATCTTGACTGAATAAAGGGATAATGATCCTGTGATGGTCTGAGTGTCTGTACATAGGTGTTGTGACCTTGAAATTATTTTGGGCTTCCCTTGGGGATCGGATCCCAAGAAGTATGACTCTTGGAAGTCCCAGATGGATACTGTCTGAACTGGGACTCATTAGATGACCTTGGTGTGCTGACAGCATGAACGAGTAAACGATGGCATTCCTCGTGACATATTGAAGGATTGACAGACAGAGTGGTAATATTTTAAATGTAATGGATATTCTACAACCACCAAGAGGAAAAATGGGCAAGGACATTGATGGGATGCTCTACAGTTGAGCATAGGTTATGTAAGCCACAATAGGCAATGGACTATAATAAAAAAATGGATATAGGAACTATTAAGAGTTGCGAAATATGTACAAAAGTCTGAGAAGATCATGAATTCATATAATAGTGATTGTGTTATAAACCATGTCAGATGACTAATTAAAATGAAAGAGTAAACTATCTATGGGGAGAATAACCGAGGAAGTTAAAATGAATTATACCTATATGTAATATGTTTATATCATACCACCACTACTATTATTATTAGGGTAGCCCCATGTGAGTATACAAAACACACTTTACCGTTATATACGGATATGATGCAGACACCAAATGGACTGGGTCCATGATTGATCTGGAGTGTAATGGGTACACGTTTTGCCGTTATATACGGGTATATTATAAATATAAATTTCCCTATGCACTGGGTGCACGTTATACGACTTGATATTACTATCTTTGTGCGGCTTATGTTCCCAGAAAGTGTGGTTATCTCCGTGCGGCTTATGTGCCCAGAGAGTGTGGTTATCTCTGTGCGGCTTATGTGCCCGGAGAGTATGGTTACCTCTGTGCAGCTTATGTGCCCGGAGACTCTTGTTATCTCTGCGCGGATTATGTTCCCGGAGACTCTTGTTATCTCTGCGCGGATTATGTTCCCGGAGACTATCGTTATCATTTATAAGGACTTGGATACAAGAAAGTATCCTGCATTGATATGACTGCTAGTACAGATGAGAGGCCTTACGTTACTGCACAATAGGGATTGTGCCGTGTGAAGAACGTAAGATGTGATATCAGGTACTTATAAGTGAACAATAATATATCAAATTGGATATAAGATGTGAGACGACAAGAGAAGGTAATTTGAGGTGTGATTTCGAAGCACTCGGTAGTGAGTGTGGGTGCACCAAACATGGTGAAATGAATTTTGGGTTTCACGGAAATTGTGAAGTTTATTGGGGATTCTTACCCTATGGGAAAGAATAGCAACTTGTTAATACTGATGAATTTAGTAAATGTTATGTTAGGAGGACTAGTGATGAAGAAATGTGGAGTTAAGATGGTGGTCTGATGGCCTTACATAAGAAGTTAGTCGTGATAGGGTCAAGTGATGATGACTAATAATGACCAGTAACTTAAATTGTGTGGACTACAGAAAGGTTGATAGCTTGGTGGAGTGACTCAGTGCACGGTATGTGGTATATGCTTGGTGGGAGAAATATATCCTTTGGATATACATTATATTGATGAAATTTTTGAAATTGGTTTAAGGATGGAATTAGTTCCATGTGGTAGAACGATTAGGTTTGGAAATTTACAGTTTGATGAGACTGATATGTGATAATTACGATGTAGTATATTATGATGGACATCCATGATTAAATGTCGATGATTATGAAATTGAGGTATAAATGAGTGAAACATATATTGAATCTACAATATTGGCACTAAATGATGAGTAAAAATGGTTAGTTGGTGAAAATCTTAGGCATAAGGCCTTTGACGCGAAAGTCATTGATGGATTTTGTGTTTAAACCTTGAGATAGCATAGACAAATGAATGATCGATGTAAATTATAAATACGGCCTTGTGTATGGAAAGTTTCATGAATGGATTTGTGGATGAAGACCTTGAAGTGACTGACATGAAGTACAAACTATGATGAGGGTTGTTAGTCCCGTATCACGAAGAGAAAAATATTGATGTGATTAACTAAAAAGATGCGGAGAGATGTGATAAAGTAATATTCACTGTGAGTGGGGATTATTGGGTACGGTAGAGTACCGTTAAAACTAGGAGGTGTATGCTTGTGGGAAAGCTAAGGCATCAACGAAATTGTAAGAATTGTATTATTAGTGGAAAAGACTGGTATCCAGGTGTTTTGTTGAAACAGTATTAGTCGTGAAAGGATGGAAGTACCAAAGAAAGTGAATTAAAATGTTCAGGAAATGACCGATAAGTACACTTAGGAACTGTTTGAAGTTGTTGGGAAAGACCTTGGGTCAGAGAAATAGATAAAAATGAAAATGAAGGGAGGTTAGGCAGACGAATTTGTAACATAGCTATATTATTACCTATAAATTAGAGAAAGTACAACCAAAAGTATGGCCTTGGTCTATGGAAAAATTTAAAATATAGTGAATTAAAAAGACATATTACCGGAATTGGCAAGTGTTAATGATGGATTGGGGGATGATAACGAGGTTATACCTGGGATGAAAGTAAAGTGGTAAAGACGCGCATCTGAGGAAGCTACTTGAGAGCGAAAGGATGAGATTCTTCGGCTATATTCTGAGTCCGTGGACCGGTACGATGCTAATTTTGCTGACAAAATTTCAAAAAGGAGGGGTGAATATAACACCTCACATTTCTAAAACATATACTAATATATTGAATGTGGATTAAAGGGTAAGATTAGTGAAGATCCTGAAATTAAGGCCAAAATAGAAAGGAAGGGTAAAACGATAATTAACCAAACACGTAACCCTAGGAAGGTAAAATTGAGTAGGAGGTGTCAAATGATAAAACTAACACTGGAAATGGATTCAAAACGAAAAATTGAGTGGTTAGGCAAGTTTTTGAAAAATTGGTGAATAGTGTTTTTACCGAAAAAAATACCAGGTACAGTTACACCGTAAAACGTGTCAAATGAATTTTGAGCTCTAGGTTTGGATATAAGTTATAAATGGTGCATAGGACTAGGAAATATGATTTCTTGCAAAAATTAATGGAAATTAGTGTGTTTGGGGAAGCGTGCCCATGGCGCGCATAACAACTTAAAACTGCGATTTCTCCGAACGACTGGAAAACTTCGGATTCACCTGATCAAGGGCAATTAAAGGACAATGGTTAATGTTAAAAATTAGAGTTTCTAAATAGTTTATGAAACTCCGGTTTTGGCCATTTTTTGTGGTGGTTGGTGGCGATTTTGGACCGTTCAAAGGTTGAAACTCACTCTTGGGTTGCCTAGGAGTTGATTGGTGGTAAGCATTCTCACCCATTTATGGTTTTGAAATTGATTTGATTATAGTGACCTAAGAGGGGTTGTTTGATTGATGTAGTTAGAGATCTCAAATTGAAATTGTGTATTAGACAAATGTGGCTTAGAATGATGTTTTAGAGTGATTGATGTCATAAAAATTATTGATGAAATTGAGATTTTAACTTAGTAAATTTTTAGTTGTGGTTCATGACTTTGTGAAGAGGATTGGTTGTAGGATTGTGTAATTGAATTGTTGAGGGTTTATATGTTAAATATAGGATTGTAAGGTGTGTGGAAGTATTAAATTGGATTGAATACCCTTTGGTTTGTGAGCATGTTGGATTCGGCCTAGAGAGGGCATATAGGGTGTGATGTTGTAAAATTATGTAATTGATGTGTTGTGGTATGAAATGGTGTTTAAAGATGTTGTGTGATGAGTGGATGCATGGAAAATCAAAGGAAAAATACTTGGAGTGTGTGAGAGTGTCCATTGGACCTAGAAGGAAATAATTGGAAAAATGATGTTGTGATGATGTAGGTTGGAAAATGGGACCTAAAATGGGGTTGTGGTAGCCATAGGATGCTAAAGAAAAATTAAAAGAAAATAAAGAAAAATATTTTGTTAATTATGCCTAGGATGGCCGAACCTACCATGTGGTGGGGGAGGATTTTGATGTTTTGTAATCTTGGTGGATTTCACCTTGTATTGATGATCCTTGTGTGATCATTGTAGGTTGCCTCCCTCGGATTTGAACTCGGAACCGTGAGCTTGGTAGGTTGCCTTTGGTCCCGGACCAAAGGGATTTGGGTGAGTGGTCTTGAACCTATGCATGAATTTCTTTATAATCATGTATATGCATTGGTGAATGGAAATTGAATTGGGGAATGTCCTATGTGTAGGCATTTCTATTTGTATCAAGCTCGGGAATGTATTGAATTGGGCTGGAAGAAGGTGATTATTCAGGTAATCCCTTGGTACTGGGGTTTGATCCCCGTGTGTGCTCCACCATGTCCGGTGAGGGTAGTGGTTGCAGGTGTATGTGAATAATGTAGTATAACATGTTCATGCATTATTGTATGTTTAGTGGTACATAGGATGTACCGAGTCTCTGGCCAGTAGACAATTGCCTTCGGGCGTTACAGACTTCCACTGGATAGGTCTCCATGAGGGAGTTCCAGTTGACATGGGGTCGTGGTGTGTCATCCGTAGAGGAGCGCACTAGAAATTCTTGGATGTATATGGATGGAGGGTGCCTTGTTTGATGTTCTGAGAACACTTCCTTGGATTGGAACCCGTAGGCTATTTGTCGAGGCCAATAGGCCGGATGTTGCGTGGTAGTGGCATCGACCATTCCAGCTTCATTGTATTTTGTTTTCCTATGCTTCCCTACTTCACTAAATCCCTTGTTTTATCCTGTTTTAATGTTGTATTATATTATTGATATGCATTGAAGTGAGCTATTGGGCGGAGTATTCTCCAGAACCTCTGGGTTACTGAGATATATCCGTATATCTCACCCCGCTTTGAGAACTTTATTTCAGGTAGTGCCAGTGGTGTTGGAGCAGCGGGCAAGAGGCCCGTAGGATGATGCTCATGGGCGTATTGTGGATTTTGTATTTTGGGGTCACATGATCTAGGCTAGACTTAGGACATGAACATTATGTTGAGCTAGGACCATTCATATTGTCATTTTGTTCATGTCTCTTTTGGCTAAGTTTAGTGGTTATTTATTATGTTCATTTGAAAGTTATAGTGTTGTAATTAAAGTTGTAAATTGTAATATGTCCATTGGAGGTGATGTAAATTGTATCATGGAGACCATTGAAGCATGTATGTGATGAAAGGACAATAGGCCTATTCTAGGATTTGATTTATGTTTTATGTCAAATAATGCATGCAATTGGATCTTGTGATTGAAATTAGTTAACTTTGAAAAAGTAAGCAATGATTATGTATTTTGAGCAAATTGAATATAAAGTGTGAAGGGTTGTAAGAGGACCAAGGCATTGCTAGTCTTTGAGTGCCACCCATGTCTATTAGGTACATTTGAGGAAAGTTAAGCACTTTTACAAAAGTGGGATTTATTGGAAAAACAAAGGAAACTCTAGCGAAATTTCTTGAAATTGGCAGAATTTGGGAGAGCATATCTCCCTCCACAAAAGTCCAATAGGGATGTTCCATACGTCATTTTAAATCTTGAGATGTCAACTACCCTGTGTAAAAATTTGAGAACCAAAGGAGAAACACGAAGTCCTGTAGGAGACAGAGAACACGGACTGTGCAGAACGCCCCTGCACATGGGGCTGTTTCTGGCAGTTTTTGGAAATTTTATTCCCGCTTCGTTTCTTTGTCATATTAGGTGCATGATATGTCAAATTTAAGCTTACGGTGTCTAGTTTACTGTACAAAAATTTGAGAGAAATTTGTTGAGTGGATTTTCCAGAATCGTTGGTAGAGTGAGGGATGTTCGGAGCCTGTTTGAGAATGGCTGGCAAATTTGCTTGTCTAACTTCAAACGGTGATATCCAGAGTAAACGAGAACTTTATGACTCGTGAGATATCTTGTTAGAAAGCTAATTAAGTATAGAATAACATACTAAAAGATGAGAGATTCGCGGCATGCGGTTTATCCGCAGTAATTAAAATACCGAACCATGTTCGGATAGGTAGAAAACTTAAAAAGTGAGATTTTAGCTAAGTGGGTTTATGGAAACCCCTTAGTGACTTGAAAGGAGTATTATATAATATTTAGAATTTTTAAATAATTATTCCACAAAGATTTTACAGTTACGGTCACAGCTTTTACTTATTACGCTTTATTATAGTTTTAAATGCTCGCGTAATAAAAAGGAAAAAGTTTACTCGAATTTTTATAAATGGATTGATGTGATTGTAACTGCGCTTAATATCATAATCAATGTTAACAATACCGGTGTACAACGGGCTATTACACTCACCACCATAACCTCGACCAGGGTCCAAAGATTTTTTTAGGGGAACATCATGTGCCGATTTGGGATACCAACTTAGATCATATCTGACAACAGCATGTAGTTTGTCGATAAGAAATTTCAAGAGTTGATGCTCGACTTCAAGATGAAACATTGCTTCGCTTTGAGCATCCCTAGTCCAATGGGCAGGCTGAGGCCACAAACAAAGTAATTGGGGACAGACTCAAGAAGTGGCTTTTTGATGCAAAGGGAAATTGGGTTTAACAACTCCATTTCGTCATTTGAGGATACAGGACAAACACCCATACTATTACAGGGGAAACCCCTTTCAAAATTACATACAGAGTGAAACCATGATCCCAGTTGAGATTGGAGAACCATAGGGTTTGATATGGTTTGATGATGTTTACATGTTGATTGAGGTGGTGTGATATTTAATTGATGATTTAAAGTTGAATAAATGGATTATATGTTAAGAAATGTGAACTAGTTAACCTAATTTCAAGAACATGAATTAGGTCATGTATGCTTAAATGGTGAAGACTATGTGTTCATGTTATAATGAATATGAAATTAGGATTTTGTGATGATTTGTTAATGATTCAAGTGATGAAAACATAATGAATTACATAGGCCTTTATGCATGCTTATGATTCGGCCATGCCTAAATAAATTAGGGTTTGAACTTTGTTTGATTAAATGAGTATGTGAAACATGAATTCAATGTATAAATAAGTGATTGATGTCATTGGATTAAAGTTTGAATATGTGAAAATGGATAAAACTTAATCTAGGCAATTCGGCCACTATAGGTTTAATATGGTATAAATGATGTTTAATTTGTGTTGAATGATGCTAAGTGCATTTTGTGTACAATAAAATGCATCGGAATGGTTTGAGTAAGTGTTTGAAGTTATGAAAGTAAATTGACTCTTAAAAGGACATTTAACCAATGATTTTAGAGTCTAAGTTAAAGTGTAGAATGGGTTGATCAGACCTACACTAAGGAATCACATATTCAATAATCAATAAGAGTCTACATACAACTATACACTACTTAAGACAATCATACAACAATCAAGTTCCCTAGTAAACTGCTCTGACACCATAAAATGTAACACCTCGTTATACACCGGTATTGTTAACATTGATTATGATATTAAGCACAGTTACAATCACAGCAGTTCATTTAAAAATGCGAGTAAACTTTTTCCTTTTCATTACGTAAGCGTTTTAAAACAATAATAAGACGTAATGACATAAGATGTGATCACAACTGAATTCTAAATGAGGAATAAATATAATAAATTCATAACTATCATACATTACTTATTTTAAGCCACTAAGAGGTTCTCATAAACCCACTTAGCATAAATATCACTTTTACAGTTTTTCTATAACTGAACATGCTTTAGTCTTTTGGACACTGTGCAACATTTCCATGCTACGAATATTTCATCTTTTGTTATGTTATTTTAGACTCAATTACCTTTCGAGCAAGGTATCACATGCCTCATAAAATTCTCTCTAGCTCCGGTTATCACCGTTTGAAGTTGGACAAGCAAAACTGCCAGCCAACCCAAAACAGGGCACCAAACATACCTCACAATTTCTACGATTCTGAACAAAACACTTAACCATTTGCTCTCAAATTTTTATACAGCATACTAGACACCTTAAGATTTAATTTGACATGTCATGAGTCTAATTTGAGTAAGAATTGAGGGAAAAACAATTTTTGGAACCTAGTAACCTGAACAACCCCCTGTGTAGGGCCCTTTGGGCAGTCTCCACTCAAACGCACCTATAGGGCGCAACACAACTTCAAATACTACCAAATTTTGACATAACATAGTTGACATCTCAATATTCAAAATGATGTATGACACATCTCTATTGGACCTCTGTGGAGGAAGATATATTCTCCCAAATTCAGCCTAAAAACTGCCATTTTAGTATAAATTTTGACGGCACCTCCTTTGTTTATTTAACCTATCACACTTTATCAAATTGTGTTTCAAAGCCTCAAATGGTATCTAATAGACAAGGGTGGCACACAAGGTCCAACAATGTCTTGGTGCTCTTACAACCCATAACAATTTACAATATCTTTAACAATTTACAATCCATTACTTAACTTTATCAAAAATCAAACTCATTACAATCACATTATTCCATTTCATGCATTCTTAACAATAGACATCTAAATCATAACCTAAAATAGACCTATTTCCCTTTAATCACATACATGCTTTACAATATTACACAAGGTCCATAAGCATTACATTACAATTCTCCAAATGGTAAATATAAATACAATTAAAAACCTCAAAATACAACAAATAAATAATCAACTAGATTTAGCCAAAATGTAGCATGAACAAATATGACTTGATACATATCCCTAATGCAATATACAGTGTTCATGCTCTAAGTCTAGCCTATGTCAAATGTGGCCTCAGAATGCAAAATGCTCTCCAACTCCATCATCTCAACCAGTAGGCCTCTTGCCCGTAGCTCTTGTCCCGCTACAATCACCAAACAATGCCCCATAACGCGGGGTGAGATATATGAATATATCTCAGTAACCCAGAGTTTCTGGAGGATCACTCCGCCCAATGGCTCACTCAGATGTAAATGTACAACAATGAATCATAACAACAAAAAGGGATATAACAGGGGATTTAGAGAGATAGGGACGTATAAAGAGAAAATATACGATGAAGTTGGAATGGTCATAGCCAAAACCATGCAACATCTGGCCTATTGGCCTCGGCATATAGCCTACGGGCTCTCATCCAAAAATGTGTTCCCGGAACATCATTCAAGGAACCCTCCATCTGATACACCCGAGACATTCCTAGAGTGCTCATCAACGGATAATAGCTCTATGGCCCCAGGCCAACTGAAACTCTCTCACGGAGACCTATCCAGTGGAAGTCTGTAACGCCATAAGACAACCTATCTACTGGCCAGAGATACGGTAAATCCTATCAACTCAATATATATATATATATATACACACACACACATATGCATGAGCATGTTATAATTATATCATTGACATACAGCTTCCAACCACTACCTCAATGGGCATGGTGGAGCACACACGGGGATTAATTCCAGTACCAAGAGATTACCTTCTTGAAGCTCCCAAGCTAGGTAGCTTCAATGCAAGTTATACTGTAACTTCGTCCAACCAGAAATGCATATTTCTTTTGTTCAAGGACCAAAGGCAATCCAAAAAGCTTCAAGCATCAGTCCTCTACATTGTGTCTGAGGGAGGTAACCTACAATGATCATACACACCTGATCGTAAATCACTTGTCCAATAAGTCACAAGCAATATCATAATACAACAACCTCTACTCCACTCCCTAACTTCGGCCATCAAGGCCCAAATGCCTATGTTTCGTTGTTAATTTTATTCAATCATTTTTATAGTTCCTTGGCCACTTACAACACCATACTGACTCATAATTACATTAAATCCTCACTTAGCATGATTTTCCCTCATTTAGACCTATAAGGTCATGGCATCACATACAAGGGACTAAGGGATTTTCATTCCATTTTCAAGGTTCCTAGCACCCAAATAAGTCCACATTAATTAGTTTAAAACACTCACCACATCACTTTACCAAGTTAAAATACGATTTTGCATTATTTTCCACAAAATCCCCTACATGGCCGAATTCTCATCTACCAATGGCCAATGAATTTTTCTCTCAATTCACAAACAATAAACTCTCATTCAACCTTACTATCAATGATTCAAACCACCAACAACTCATTTACACAATTCCCAAGAACTATGTTCATCCATCCAAATTTTGTCTAAGTTAAAATTTCCAAAAGCCTTAAAATTTTATTACATTTTCCTACATAAGACATCATTCCAAGCAATAATCATCAATGCCACATGGTCATCCAATGCCTCTAACTACCTCAACCCATATACACATCATCCAAGAACATACCTATTTTTCAATCCATATGAAAACTCAATAAAAGAGTGGGATTACTTACCACCAACAACCCAAGAATGAAAAGGAAGAAGCTCTTCAAGCTCCCATGAGCTCCAATCCACCAAAATCCCCAAAACTTCAATATTTTTGCAACTGAAAATGGGTGGTATCTCCCTCTACACTGGACCAAACTCAAAAATAAGGACAAAAATGGATTCCTTGCGAAATTTTAAGTGAGTTAGGCTTTGGAACCACTCAATTTGGTGGCCTAGAACTCAAGTTACAATTGTTTGAAGTTTTTACATACCCTAACAATGGTGACCCACGAATTTGCAGCTGTAAAGGAAGGGGATGAGTTTCAAATTCTGATTTCCACACGTGCTTAAATGGTCATTTAAGTAGGGGTGGGTCCCACAAGTGCCACTTCACTTAAAACTCATTTAAAACTCACTTAATCTCACCACTAATCTTCAATTAATTCACAACCTATTTATAAAATCCAAAATTTAATATTCACCAAAATCCTTTAATTATACTTGATCAGATGAATCCGGAGTTTTCCAGTCATTCGGTGAAATTACAGTTTTAAGCTTATATGTGCACCATTGGCACGTTTCTCCCAAAACTCTAATTTTCATCAATAATCATAATTCTTAGTCATATGTACCTTTTTCAACTTATTTTCAAACCTAGAGCTTAAATTTCACTCGACACATTTTTCGAAGTAACTGTACCGCTGTATTTTTACCCAGTAAAAACATTATTCATCAAATTTCCAGAAACTTGTTTAACCACTCAATTTTTCATTCTAAATCCTTTTCCAGGGTTAGTTTCTTCACTTGAGACCTTCTACTAATATTTCACTTCTTAGGGTTACGTGTTTGTCAAATTACCCTTTTACCCTTTTTACGTATTTTGGCTCAGAATTCAGGATTTTTCTTCCGCCAGGTTTGTCCTCGAACCACACTATACTAAAAGAAAGGCCCTACTCTAATACCATTTGTAACGCCTGGCCGCTGCAAGCATCAATGACTATCCCTACACACTAACACGAGACTTTTCAGCGTGCTTTGTCCTCACTCGCACACTTTTCGAGAAAACTTCCCAAGAGGTCACCCATCCTAGAATTACTGCAAGTCAAGCACGCTTAACTATGGAGTTTTTCTGTTCCAGGGTACCGAAAAGTAGATGCATATTGTTGTTAGTATTTGTGTGTCCTAGAGACAATCTTATGATTAAATAAGGACAGAGATGTAGACCTTTTTAATATTGTTGCAAATAAATAAAGCACTCTTTATCTTGTCTCATAATTCTGTCTCGATATTAATGTTAATATATTATGAATAACTTGATAAATCCCGTGGAATAAAATAGGTATCTCTTGAGTATCTATGATGAGATCACAATCATGAGGATTCAAGAATACCGGATGTTTATTCCTAATTTTATGTTCCTAGTCTATAGATACTAAGAATGGGGTCAGTAATCTCGGGTAAGACTAGCACGACTTATCTACTTGTATATGGATACAAGGTATAGACCTCATGTGCTACAGATATGGAGATGTCTTAGCGAAAGTCGTGGGTCGACCTATAAGGATATAGCTCGCACTGAACGGACCCACAAAGAGACTCTATGAGGAAATCTCACAGATAGTATCATTAGAGTAGTCTCTTCATATTTGGGTATGTCTTTCCTTAGACCAAAAGTTATCACTTAGACTGTGTTCTAGAAGGCATGCTTTGACTGTATACCTCGTCTGCCTGAAACATGGAGACTCCTAGGTATGCTCTTGGGCTTGTCCTGATAGGGCACAGGGCTAGGGTGATAAGCTGAAGGAATTCGTCAAATCTCTGTGAGAGATTAGGTTATCCTTAAACCGGAGAAATCAGGATGACATTTACAGTGACTCGGGAATCTATGCATAGTAAAAGATATCATAAGATGATCCGCCTTTAGAGTCAGTAAATTGAAGACTCCTTATTTCATATAAAGCTAACCTCAAACCGCAAGGGTTGATGCGTTTCCTTACCCTAGGTTTTATGGGAAGGTAACCGAGACGAAGGGACAAACATACGACAACCAAATATGTTTAATAGGATGATCAAATCATTAATCTAACTAGTTCTGGGGCAACAAAGCATTGCTAGTGCTCTGTGTTGTCATTAGATGGGTTGTGGGCTTATTGGGCCCAAGCCCATTTATGTCAGTGGCTAAGTTGGACCTAATGGGTCACACACAAACACATACTTGTCTAGATGCTCTAGCATTAAACATATTGGGCCTAATAATAGTTATTAGCCCAAGAAGTTGTTTGGAACTCCACCTAAAGGGGTGGAGGGCGCATGGATCATTGTAATGGGCTTGGATAGTCCAAGACATTATTAATTAATTTAATTAGTTAAATTAATTATCAAACATTTAAATTTTGAATTTTGGAATTCGAAATTTGAATTTTGAAATTTTGAATTTTGAATTTGAATTTCGAAATTCGAATTTTGAATTTGAATTTTGAAATTTGAATTTTGAAATTTGAATTTTCAATTCGAATTTTGAAATTTGAATTTTGAATTTGAATTTTGAATTTGAATGTTTGAACATTTGAATTTGAATATTTGAATGTTTGAATTCAAATATTTGAATTCGAATTTGAATTGCCTATGAAAGGTTGTTTCATAACAAAAGGATAAGATGAGATCTTGTTGGAACAAATCACTAGTATCATGAGAGAATCTTTTGGACATAATCCAAGGCTATATATGGCGCTGATTTGGGCTGTTGGTGAGCAAGATTTGCTCATCAAAATCAGCTCCAGAAGATTCAGTCAGTTGGGAGAAAATCTGAGTGAGTTGATTCAAATTTGAATGCAACTACTCAGATGTATCCGGTCACCTTTTTGGGCTATATGGGGCGCACCATATAGCTGATCTTATGAAGATTTCTGATCAGAATTTTGAATAGGTTTTGAACCAATTCTCAAGAGAATATTCCAGGAACCTGTTAGCAATTTTTGAAATTAAACAGCTCCACTTCTCTCTCTCCAATCTGGCGCCTAATGATCAGATTTTTTGGAGAAAAATCTGATTGGTATTTTATTTTAAATACTCTCCTCTTATGCACCTATGTGGTTAGTTGTTCCTCAAAGGGTTTTTTCTGAAAAGCCTAGCCTATTCTCTCTTCTCTCCTGCGCCACTTGTGAAGCTTTCACATTGAGAGCTTCACTCTTTCAAACACTTTCACCTAACCTCCATCTTCATACATAGAGCGCCTAGCAAGCCTCTTTGTGGTGATCATCCGGTGGCTTCACAAGAAGGAGTTCTTGCACCTAGACGAGTGGGTGGTGTGGATCAACGTTAGAGGGTCTGAACCCTTCAGACCTGCCTTGATCATCTGGTGATTTCACGAACAAGGTAACATCATGCTTTCCTAAAGCATGATCTTGATGTGCATGTATATTCCGCAAAGAAAAATTTTGTTTTTCCCTCTTGCATGCATCGGCCTTCAAGGCCATTTCGAACTTTCAAGTGGTATCAGAGCCCGGTTGCTTTACCATCGACGGGTGATGGTACCTTGTTTGTGATCATATTTTTCACGGTTAAAATCTCTTTAAAGGTTAAAGATTCAATTTTTTATGAATGGATTCTAATTTACAATACTTTAAACGGTTAAAGTTTTCGTTTTTATGAACATGTTATTTCGAATGCCATGTTCATGCATCCATTCATATTCGTGGTTGTCTTTTTCTGTATAAAAGTTTTAAAAGGAAGCACCTTTTTGAAGGGTGGAGTTCGACCATGAAAGATGTTTTGAACACCTTGATTGTTTTCTTTTTTTTTTTCTCCATGAATTGTTTCATGAGCATGCAATAAAATTTTTCGAAAATTAATATCATATACATGAGTATATGGTTCGGCCATTAAGTGTTGATGGCTATATGCATGATTTAATTTTGTGTTCTTTGAGAAAGAGTCAACAAAATTAGAATTATATTAATTGTTATATAATTCGGCCAATTGAAAATTTAAGAAAAGTTTTAAATTTTAAATATGTTTTGATAATTAATTGTTAAATATCAAGACATACGTGAAAAATATATATTATGTGATAATATTTTGTACTTGTGAGTTGTCTAACATTTCAGGTGCAAAAGAGGAAGGGGATGGTCATGGTGCCCGGAATTTGAAATTTGAAGTTTTAAATTAATTTGTAATTTTGGGCTCTTTTACAAGAGATGTAATTTAAATTTCAAATTTTTTGTAATTTAAATTTTGTCCCTCCAAGATGTTTTGGAGTTTCTTTAATTGTAATTAGAGAAATTAGGCTAGTGGCGTATAGACGACAAGAAGCCGAGGCTTGAGAAGCAAGATGGACAAAAGAGCGAGCACCATGACTATCTCAAAATAAAACTGTTTTATTTGCATGTATGTTATTATACGACTAGTATGCATGAGATAGAGTTCGCGATATGTATGCTTTATGGCTTATGACGTTTAGTATGCATGAGTTGGACTAAATCGCGTTTGTATGATTATTATGCAAGTCCAATTGCGACTAGTTTAAACCGTTAGATGTATGACATAGGTTACGACTAGCATGATAATATATTAATGCGTTTGATGAGACTTAATAAACCCTTAATAAAATGAACCCTTGAAAGGAATAAAATTATTGAGCACATGATTACCTCCCACCACCAATATTACTCAAACCTCCTCTAAATAGTGGTGCTCTACAACCCAGTTGGGACCCACTATTTCATTGAGTAAGAGTAGTATTAGAAGTGTAAGACACTTGGGGTGCTGGTTAGTGCTTAACTGAGACATGAGCTGCAGGCTCAGCCGGGCTTATGTGCTTAGGGTAATAGTGCTAGGTTGGTTGCATGAGATGCACCACTAAGTGACAAGGAGTTGTCAACCTAATGTTAAGAAAGGGTATAAGATACCATTGATAAAGATCAATCCATTATTTAAATTAATCTTGCGGTCTCAGACGGGGGTTAAAATAAATAATCACATTCTTAATCCCACTAAGGTAAATTCTAAAAGTAGAATAACCCTAAGTCAAAAGGAAGGGTCATTGACTTAGATAAAATAGTGGGAGGGGCAAAATTATTTAAAGTCTTTAATAATTTGTTTTTACTACATGACCAAATATTAATTAATTTTATCTTTACATTTTTCAGTTAATTAGTATGACTAATACACTGTCACTGCGCTCCATACTTGATACGAACAAGCTGACCGGTCCAAATTTTATGGACTGGTATCGGAACCTAAGAATTGTTCTAAGGGCCGAAAAGATTGCTTACGTCCTAGATGCTGAATTACCCGTAGCTCCTAGGGAAGGGGAAGATGGGTTCGCGGAATTTGATTTCGATGCCCACAAACAGCACATGGATGACAATGTGTTGGCTGTCTGCATCATGTTGGCATCCATGTCGCCTGAACTGCAAAAGCAGCATGAGCATATGGATGCTCCCTCTATTGTCTTACATCTCAAGGAGTTGTATGACATTAAAGGCAGGCATGAGAGGTATGAGGCCTCAAGAGAATTGTTCTCTTGCAGGATGTCTGAGAGCATGCCTGTTGGCAGTCATGTTCTTAAGATGATCGGTCTGATTGAGAAGCTAGGAAATCTAGGCTTTATCATGGATGCCGAACTAAGTAATGACTTAGTGCTCACCTCACTTCCACCTTCCTTTAGTCAATTCATCATGAATTACCACATGCATGGGATGCAAGTGAGCTTGCCTGAGTTGTTAAGTATGTTAACAACTGCTGAAGTGTCTATCAAGAAGGATAAGACACAAGCTCTTCTGATTGGTGGGCCTAGCAAGGGTAAGGGGCCTGCTAAAGGTGACTCCCTTAAGCCCAAAGGAAAATCTAAGAAGGAGAAGGGCAACAAGAAGAGTAAGAAAGCATCCAAGGACAAAGGCGATGCTGAGTGCTTCCATTGTGGCAAGAAGGGCCATTAGAAGAGGAACTGTCCAGAC
>NW_026898705.1:0-58026 GCF_033153095.1 Gastrolobium bilobum
AATGCCCCAAACGTCGAAGATTTCAACTTCCATGATGTTGTTCAGTGGCATTTCATGTCTTTTTGATATGTTCCCCGTTCTTTGGCAACGATCACAAGATTCCACGAATTTTCTTGCATCTTTATATAAAGGGGCCAATAGAATCCACTCGTAAGAACTTTTGCAGTCGTCCTTTCTCCCGCGAAGTGGCCTCCGTAGTCTGAGCCGTGACAGTGCCATAGAACATCTTTCATCTCTTCTTCAGGGATGCATCTTCTAATGATTCCATCAGAACATGTGTAGAATAGGAATGGTTCATCCCACAAGTATCTTTTCACATCGCGAAGAAACTTTTTCCGTTGTTGCCATGAAAAATCTTTAGGAATTGTCCCAGTTGCTTTGAAATTTGCAAAGTCTGCAAACCATGGTGCGATGTCTACTGCAAGAGCTTGCTCATTCATAAACCATGGAAGTGTGCTGACTGAGAGAACTTGCTCATCTGGAAACTCATCTCGGATTATCAATTCTGAACTATCTTGAAGTTCTTTCTCTTGAAGTCTAGAGAGATGATCAGCTACCCAGTTCTCTACTCCCTTCTTGTCTCTGATTTCTATCTCAAATTCTTGAAGTAGAAGCATCCACCTAAGTAGTCTCGGCTTAGCATCCTGTTTAGTCAATAAGTATTTCAAGGCAGCATGGTCAGTATACACAATAACTTTAGATCCTAGCAAATAGGTTCTAAATTTATCAAAAGCATATATAACAGCTAGTAATTCTTTCTCAGTAGTAGTGTAATTTAATTGTGCTTCATTTAGAATTTTACTAGCATAATATATAACATGCAAGAGTTTATCTTTTCTTTGACCTAAGACTGCACCTATAGCATAATCACTAGCATCACACATTAATTCAAAAGGTAATTCAAAATTCGGTGAAGTGATAATAGGTGCGGTAGTCAATTTTTCTTTCAAAAGATTAAAAGAAATCAAACAATCATTGTCAAAGTTGAACTCTTCTTCTTTGGCCAATAATTTGCAAAGGGGTTTGGCTATCTTTGAGAAATCTCTGATGAAACGCCGATAGAAACCTGCATGTCCAAGAAAACTACGCACACTACGCACATTAGAGGGAGGGGGAAGTTTTTCTATAAGTGAGATCTTTGCTCTATCAACTTCAATCCCCTTCTCTGAGATTTTATGGCCTGAGACTATTCCATCTCTTACCATAAAGTGGCATTTTTCCCAGTTGAGTACTAAATTACTCTCTTGGCATCTCTGCAAAACACAAGCTAAGTTAGTGAGGCAAACATCAAAAGATGAACCGAAGACAGAAAAATCATCCATATATATTTCAATAAAATTTTCAATCATATCAGAAAATATGGATAGCATACACCTTTGAAAAGTGGCGGGTGCATTGCATAACCCGAAGGGCATACGTCTGTAGGCAAACACACCGTAGGGACAGGTGAAGGCTGGCTTCTCTTGATCTTCTAGAGCAACCGCTATTTGATTGTATCCGAACTAGCCGTCAAGGAAACAATAATATGAATGTCTCGCTAGCCTCTCCAACATTTGATCTAAGAATGGTAGAGGGAAATGATCTTTTCTCGTAGCAGCATTAAGTCTCCTGTAGTCGACGTACATTCTCCAGCCGGTAATAGTTCTTGTAGGAATCAACTCATTGTTTTCATTACGTACCACTGTGATCCCACCTTTCTTTGGAACTGTTTGTACCGGACTCACCCATGCACTATCAGAGATTGGATAGATCATACCAGCATCCAAGAGCTTCACGACTTCTTTTCTCACAACTTCTTTCATAGTTGGATTCAATCTTCTCTGTGGTTGTCTGACTGGCTTCACATCATTCTCCATCAATATTTTATGAGTGCAAAAGGATGGGTTTATTCCCTTCAAGTCTGTAATGGACCATCCTATAGCTGTTTTGTGCTCTCTTAACACTTTCAATAATTTTTCTTCTTCGACGGTTGACAAATTTATGTTGATGATCACCGGGTATGCCTTGCTTTCTCCAAGAAATGCATATTTCAAAGTAGGAGGAAGTTCTTTCAATTCAACCTTTGGTGCTCCTTGAATGATATCATCAACTCTCTCTTCTAGCTTTTCAACCTCTTGTCCTCCTTCTGTTGCTTCAGTTGTATTGTGCAGTAGATCTTCTTCTAATGACTCCAATTCCATTAGTGGTTGGAGTATTTCATCAACGGTATCTATCACCGCATCATTGATTATATCAACTTTGAAGCAATCTCCTCCATCAAAAGGATGTTTCATGGATTCAAAAACATCTATCGTTACAGTTTCATCATTAACCCGTAACATCAACTTCCATTGCTCCACATCAACCAAAGCTCTTGCAGTGGCTGAGAAGGGTCTTCCCAACAGTAATGGGATTTCAGCATCTTCTTTCATGTCTAAGATGACAAAGTCTGCAGGGAATACGAATTTATCAATTTTTACCAAAATATCTTCAATGACTCCATCTGGCCTTTTGGTAGATCTGTCAGCTAACTGTAGTGAAACTTTTGTCGGTTTCAGTTCATGAATACCCAGAGCCTTGCAGATGGATAATGGCATAAGGTTTATACTGGCTCCCAAGTCACATAACGCTTTTCCCACATTGACGTTGCCAATTTCTATGGGAATGCTGAAACTTCCAGGATCTTCAAGTTTTGGAGGCAACTTTTTCTGAATTATAGCACTACACTCTTCCGTCAACGTCACTGTTTCACATTCTTTCAATTTACGTTTTTTTGATAAGAGATCTTTCATGAACTTTGCGTAATTCGGCATGTTCTCCAAGGCTTCAGCAAACAGAATATTGATTTGCAGCTTCTTGAAAATGTCAAGGAACTTGGAATACTGCTGCTTTTTAATTTCCTCTCTGAACCTCTGCGGATATGGAATTTTTGCATAAGGTGAGAGCTCTAATGGCTTTTCTTGTCTTTCTTGAGCTTTCTTTTTCTCTCATTTGGACTCTTTCTTTTCAGGAACAACTTTCTCTGCAGCAGGCTCTTTGTCAACTTCCTTATCTTTTTCTTCTTCAATGGCAGGTCCCTCGGCTTTCTTTTTCTCTACTGAAGGCTTAATCACAGGTTCAATTACAATGCCACTTCTAGTGGTAATGGCCTTGCAGTGTGCGTTTGGATTAACGTCTGTATTACTCGGGAAGGTGCCTTGGGTTCTTTCGTTGAACTGCCTTGACAATTGACCAATCTGGGTTTCAAGATTCCGGATAGAGGCTTCTTGATTCCGGAATGAGGCCCTGGTCTCTTGCATAAAGGTTGAAGTGTCTTCCCTGAACGCATTGGTACTTTGAACGTAGTCTGATGTGGTCTTGGATAGTTGTGCAAAGGCCTTCTCCCACTCTGATTGTTGTGGAGGTTGCTGTGGTACCGGCATAGGAGGATTTAGCTGATGATTCGAACTATAACTGAATCCTGGGTGTTGATTTTGATTTTTATTTCTCCATCCTTGATTCTGGTTATTGCCGTATTGGTTCCTCCCTGGATTATATGGAACTTTCTGATCATGCCAAATTCCATTAACATCTGCAGTTTCGGGTGCCTTGCAGTCATCAGTAGCATGAGCACCTGCACAAATATCACAAACAATAGAAGAAGTATTAACAGAAGCTACTGGAGTATTAACAGAAGAAACTTGAAAATCAGAAAATTACTTTGTGAGAGCATCTAGTTGTTGTTGTTGTTTCTTATTAGACTGTAGAATCTGATCATTATGGGCCAGGATGGCATCATAGCCATCAAGTTTCATAATCCCCGCTCTTCTCTATGGTACGGGAGCATTGTCATACTCCTGAGAGGCTAGAGACTCTAGTAATTCCAAGGCTTCCTCTGGAGTTTTTGTTTTCAAGGACCTCCTGATGCAGCATTCACCAATGTTCTTGTGTTGGGCTTTATCCCTTGGAAGAAAGTTCTCGCTTGTTCCCAGGCTTCAATGCCATGTTGGGGACACTTCCTGAGTAGTCCTTTGAATCTTTCCCATGCTTCATATAGAGATTCACTTTCTTTTTGTTCAAAAGAAGTGATATCCGCCTTGAGCTTTGCCATTTTCGAAGATGAGAAAAATTTGTCCAAAAATTTGGTTGCCAAGTCGTCCCAGTGAGTGATGTTTCCTTGAGGTAACGATTGCAACCATCCTCTTGCTTCGTCTTTAAGTGAACAGGGAAATAATCTGAGCAAAATAGCATCCCGAGACACCCCATTCATCTTCAAGGTATCACAATATAGCAAGAAGTTTTCCAGATGGATGTAAGGGTCTTCCGTGCTTCCTCCGGCAAATTTCTTTCTGAATTAATTGTAAAAGTGCCGGCTTGAGTTCAAAGTTGTTAGCATCCACGTTTGGTCTAACAATACTCGCCGTCTGTGGAACTCGAGTAGGAGTCATGTAATCTCCCAACGTTCTCGGAGGTGGTGGAGGTGCATTGTTGTCTCCCATTTCTTCTTCTCTTGGTTCTGTTGAGCTTGAAGCTTCTTTCTCTTCCTGTCTTCTTTCTTTAGCGAGTTTTCTGTTTCTTTTTGTTGTTTTCTCTATCTCCGGGTCGAATTGCAAGGAATCGGTGTCAACGGTACCTCGCATAAAGCAGAAAAATAGATTATATAAAATAAGAAAATAAAATTGAATTTAAATAACAGAAAATTAAATAACAGAAAATAAGGTCCAATCTAAAGAATTAATAGCTACTATTAATGTTGAAATAGTAATCCCCGGCAACGGCGCCAAAAACTTGTTGGGCTACTCACGGCAAGTGCACCGATCGTACAAGTAATATAATGATTAAGTAAGAGATTGTTCCCACGAGGATTACGGTTCAAGCACCAATTCACTATCGCAACTTAAGTTGGACAATCAAAAGTGTATTTGGAAACAGGATTTGAATTGCAAAATTAAAATATTAAATATTAAAGCTAATTACTTGCAAGAATTAAAGACAAGAAATTAAATATGTGATTTACGAATGTAAAAGAACGTAGCTACGGGTTCGATTTCATTTAATCTCCTTATTACGTTTGAATTCCTTCTTAATGTTAATTGTCCTTAGTATCAATCTAATCAATTCTTTCGCATGTTATTAGAGTTCAATCCCTTGTTACTCTAAAACCTTTACAATATTGGAAGAACCCTAGTTCCCCGGTTATTCCCCAAGCATGCAAGCATTAAGTTCAAGAATCTTAAAGATTACGCAAACCCTATGTCTATCCCTAGAATCATAGCGTTTACGATGAAGTTATCAGATATGGATCACACACCAACATTCCTATTGTCATGCATTCACCGATGATCAGTATATAAGATTCAAGCCTATATAAAGCATTAAAAACAGATAACTTCATTCATGATATAAAGGAAAATTAACACAACGAATTGTTCCAAACATAATAAATCGACTAAAATCCATCTAACCCTAACTACTTAAAGAACTAGCCAGACATAGCAAAGTCAAGAACAAAAGAAACTATAAAAGCTCCCCCAAACTCCATAGGTAATTGGTAGATCTTCAATATCTCCAGTGAACACTTGATGTTGATCCGTCTCCGCCGCTCACGAACATGAATCTGATATTTCTCCGCGTTCCTTCAGCCTCCAAGCACCCAAGAGTTGTTTTGCAATGTAAAAGTTATGTATTTCTGGTCCCCAATGGTGTTTAAATAGGTCAAGAGTTCGTATTGCAGTAGAAAACTCGAATGGGCTTAAGTTGGACTTGTCTGGGCGCTTAAGCTTGTTGTAGCGCGCTTAAGCGCCCTAGGACGGTGATTTTAGATTCGCGTTGAGCGCTTAAGCGCTCTGGAGGGCGCTTAAGCGCGCTCCTCGCAACGATACTTTCTTCTTGTCCTGCGCTTAAGCCTTGAGTTGGGGGCTTAAGTGCCCAGAGGCAGTGGCAATTGCATTTTTGGAGAGCTTGAGCTTCTGAATGGGGGCTTAAGCTCCCTCTTCTAACAACTTGGGAATCTTGATAAGATCTTCAAATCTTTTTGTTTTGCTTTCCGTTTATCCATATCTTTTCTGATTTGATCTCCCTTTATCTAAATCTTTATATTTGAATCCATTTGTTATCAAATCCCTTCAAAAATAGCAAATATGCTATTTAGTTCCAACAATCAGATAATGTTCATGATTATCATTTTAAAACCCTAATTTTTGACTTGTTCAACTAGATAATTCATATTATTTTAGTCCATTAAACAAGATAAACTAAAGCTTTATCAAGCTATCTTGATCAATTGATAAAGTTGACACTGAGTTTGGTTGATATATTTGCTTATTCTGTTTAGTTTCAACATAGTTTGCAACTTTGTTTTGGTCCTCGTTTTTTATGATTTTAAGGAATTTTTAGGGGCTATTTTATCACTGATTTAAGACCAATTTTTTATGAGGCGGGTTATATTTACAAATTTTTTGTTTATAAACTTAATTATGTATTAAGGGTAGTACATAAGTTGTCTATTCACTACCCTTAGTACATAGTTAAGTTTATAAACAAAAAATTTGTATCCTCATTTTTTATTACATAAAATCTGCAATTATGGTCTAAGTGTTTTGTTAAAAAATGCATAAGTTTAGTTCAAAAGTTGTGTCATTTACATAGTTAAATTTCTATACTTGTGCTAGTAGTTGTTTAATATAGCTTGTGTTGAATTCTATCCTATCTAAGTATCGCCCTTTACATGTTAATAAGGACTCCATAGGACCATAATTGTTGTGTTGATTGGGTCACATAAAATTTCCTATTTCCTATTTTGTTTTGTTTTGTTTTTTTTGGGAGAGGAAAATATCACATAAAATTTCCTCACCTTGGGAATTGAGTGAAATTAAGTTACATACCATCTTCTGATAAGTGAACCTTGTTAACTTGTTTCTAGAAAAGTTGCATAATTTCGATGTAGAAACTTATGTAGCTCCGGTTATAATATAAAACAGGAGAGTTTAATATTCTTATCTCATTGAAAACAAGGATATTTGATGATATTTTGTTTGCTAACAAGTTCCTTGAAGTATTGGCATATTTGGCATAATTTCATTATTAGTTGATTGAATTTTGGATAATTTTTGGTGTGATTCAAGGGCTGTACATTTGATGATATTTTGTTTGCTAACAAGTTCCTTGTTTGTTGCATACTTAAATAGTATCTATAGCATTAAGAGAAGAACGACTTTGTAATTGTTTACTAAAATCGAAATGTTACGTACTATTGCCAAAAACATTGCTTACGATTAAAATGTATCTAAGAAAGTAATTTGCAAAAAATATTATAAATTAAATAAAATGAGCATTAAGTCTTATATCTGCCTAAATTTATGGCCGGTTTGGATGAAATTTTTCTCTCCAAAAACTATTTTTTTAAATGAAAAAAAACACTACTCATAAAAAGTTTATTTGGATATTTGCTTTTAAAAAAAATAGAATTCATAAAAAAAGTTAAAAACTGTTTTTTTGAAAGATAAAAATTTTAGTTTCTAAAAAAAAAAACATTTCAAAAGTCAAATATTTTTTTAAAAATCTAAATAGCTTTATTTTTTGTAAAAAATACTTATAATAAGCAAGGCATAATAAACACTTTTTTCGAAAGCCCATCCAAACAGGTTTTAAGTGTACAGAAAATCATAGTTTAGTAATAACAAAAATCATAATTAAACAGTATACTCATATTATTAAAAAAATGACTTTTGAAATATCGGTAACTATATTTAAATTATTTCGATGATACAGTGATAATAAATAAATAAAGGGAAAAAAGTTTCCGATGTTACTTTAGATAACTTTATCTAATGTTCATCGAAACGACGTCGTTTTGGAGTTGAAAAATTAAAAAATTAGAGTAATAAAAACTATTATAACCCTGAAATAAATTAAAATTACAAAAATACCATGATTTCCGTCTCAAAACGACGTCGTTTTGATGAACATTAGATAAAGTTATCTAAAGTAACATTAGAAAAAACAAACCCATAAATAAATAATGTAAAATTATTCAAAGCCTTTCAGAAAATTAAGACTAACCAACTCTACTTGTGCTTGAATTGAGCTTCATTACCTTGGCTTTTTTCAAAATATCCGGATGCTGTGTAAGATACGTAATTGACCACGTCATAGCGGTTGCTGTGCTTTCACGACCAGCAAATAGAAACCCTACTAGTAAGTCAGTGATATCCTCATCCTCCAATTTCTGACCATTCTCATCATTGACTTGCAAAAGAATGTCTATAAGATCTTTCTTGTCTCGCACTTGACCATTTTTTATCATCAACCTCTTTTTTTGGACATTACAGGGAATCGAACCGCACACCTAATACACCCTAAACACACCCAACGCCACTTGGACGAGCTTCTTACGTGCCTAATATACCACGCAAAGGCCATCCAAAAACGTGAAATTAGCACCCAAAGTTATACTTAACAAAATAATAGTAATAATAATAATGATAAAATAAAGGGGAGGTTATATTTAGAATTTCATTTTTCTTAGAACCTCTTAACTACAATAAATTTTTTTTATAGTTGGATCAAAATTAAATTAACGGTTACAAAAATAATACCAAATGAAAATAATTAATTTAATTTTGATCTAAGACTAATAAAGTGATTGCAAGTAAGTATTAAAAAAAAATGTGAATAGAGCATTATGCATCTCATAAAATAATATCAAAATTAGCACCCGAACCTTGAGTGCTCGGTGGAAAGCAAAACCAGGTACGTTGATGGGCAAAGAGAATAGAGCATTATACATATCATTAAACAAATCTCCTATTTTGATATTAACGTTTTGATTCTCGGAGCTCATGAAAATGTGAATGATGACTTTAAAAGAAACCTTCTTCATCTCTTCCAAGAACTCAACCGGGTGTTTCATGCTGGACAATTCTTCTAATGTATGGGTCACAATGTCCTCGATACGTTATATATACATTTCTAATGCGTGATGACCAACAATGGGAGCAGTGACTAAGCGTCGAAAACGTCTGTGTTGTTCACTTGAGACATCATACAAAGGTTTACTTCCAGCTAGCTTTAACGTTGATTTTCGATGACCAATCCTAAAGTTCTCATCATCTGTCAGCACTCGCCAGCACATCTCAGTCTCACAAATAATGATGCTTGGATTGCCAAACAAGTGAGTCTTGTAGATACCAGTTCGTCCATATCTGAAACATATATATAAGCAAGGTGAGACTAACTATGTAATAAGAGATAAAACATATATATCATTTTTTTTAGGATTATTTGTGTCGTGTCGCATTATGTTGTGCATTGTCGTGTCGTGTTGACTCGTATAATAAATGATATACTTTGAGGTTCGTTAATTAAACTGGTGGTATTCATGTCGAGATTTTGACCTGTTTTAAATTTGTGTCGGGTCATGTTCGTGTTGTAGCAACCCAAATTGTCACCCTTACTTGTAGATACGTTCAAAAAGAATGGTGGTGTATCAGGATGTTACATGCGTGAAAGGATTGGGTCAAACTAGGTTTTGATCTAAATAGATCAAGTTTATATAAAATATTTTGAATTGGGCCGGATCAATTGGTCTAATACATATTAATGTGTAGGTCTGACTTGGGCAAAAAAATTAATTTATTACTTTTTTAATAAAAAATTACGAATAAGTTGTCGTTTTGCAAAAAATTACGAATCTATAGCACCCAAACACGCCCACATGGGGCGTGTTCTGATGGAGAGAGACACGCCCATGTGGGGCGTGAGCTTGTGAAGGAAACATGCCCAACGTAGGGCGTGTGTGGTCACGCCTAAGATAAGGCGTGTTCAGTGGGTAGACACGCCCAAATATGGGCGTGAGTGACTAAACTGACTGCTATTTAAACACCCACCCCCCCTACACACTCTTCACAATTCTGTCATTGTTATGCTAAACTCTCTGATAGTTTGCACTTGTTTACTCATATTTTGTTTTATCTTTTAAAATTTTGATTTTAAAAATGAGTGCGAATTCTGATACTATTCGTGTTGTTCTATATTTTAACGGTAGGAAAGAAGAAGGTCGTCGTGGTGTTATTTTTGTAGGGGAGAAAAGGCCATCACGTATTAAACGAAACTCAACGGTTGCTGAGCTGCATCAGAAAATACGTCAAAAATTATGTCTTCAAGACAACCAATTGATCACTCTTGTCACGGCAAGGTTATGGCAACGTGAACAATACATTAGCTTGCAAGTGGTCGATGACGAAGACATCGATATGGTAATGGAAGAGTTCTTGAACCAGTGTAGAAAGGATTTCTTAGAGTTGTATGTGGATACTACAACCGCGGAGGAAGTTGTCATACCAATGAGGTCAGTTAGGTCTACTTCTCCTATTAATGCATCATCATCTGTTGTTCCTGATGTTCCTGCTGTTAGCATGTCTGAGGAAGATGAACATGACCCTACTTGGGTTATGGATGAGGAGTATGACGAAGATGATGAGGAAAATATTGCAATAGAGGATCGTCTTCTTTTAGAGGATGCGAGTGCATCGGGCAATGACGAAGAATGTGGCAGGTCTGGTACTGAACTTCAACCATTGCATGATTTGGGGGAGTCTCGTATCGTTGTACATCATGGCACAACATCGAGTCAAGTACCAGAACATCCCTTAAGCTTTCTTGGTCTCCGCGGTATGGGCTGATCAAAACCAAATTGTCGCATACATCGATCCGGTTGAGCGTACTCAACTGTGTGGAAGCAAATGATAGGAGTAATGGCCAACCATAAGTACCGCTCATGATCAGATACAAACAATGCTGTATGGTACTCTCCGTATGGCTGCCACACAACCTACATATAAAAAAATTAGTAATTCAGAAAACACAATTACCACCAACTATAATATGTAAATAAATAAAAAACAATTAATAATAGATATCACAAACCTCGTCTCTATAAAGCGTGTCAAGGTTTGCCCGATACCAAGACTGCTCATGTGGCTTAAAGGGAGGTAGGGAATTAAACCTGTAATGGAATGTGTAAACCATTATCATACTCATTCAACAAATGAACATGTAATAAATTAGTCAATATGAGTTAATAAAATATACCTGTGACCAAAATGCCACTCCGGGTGGGTAGGCTGCGGGATAGGTGGTGCAATGGGGGGGAATCTAATCCAAGCCCATATCTGCAGTAATACGTGACAACCACCCAGATTTACAGTCTGCGGGTTTGTTGCCACACATAAATGTCTAAAGAGATGGGCGAGAACCGCAGACCCCCAACTGTATCTGCCAATGTCGGTAAAGTCCCCTGCAAGCAGTGGAACGTAACGACAAGCAATTTTGCTGCCACCTGATCTGTCACACACTAACCATGAGCCTAATAGCCGCAAAATGTGTGCCTTGGTGTAACGCCTCACCTCCTCTGGATCGTGTGCTACTGTAAACCAATCAGCATATATCTTGTCTAAGTAAGATATACGTAGATCGCCTCCGTGAATGTCTGTGCCCGTAACTGGGGCAGTCCCAAAAACCTGCTGACACATATCCACCCAATCCAACGCTGTAGATCCGGTAACTGCCTGCCCGTCAGTAGGCAAACCAAGTATACCAGCCACGTCCTGTAATGTAACGGTCATCTCTCCCTGCGTCATATGAAATGTATGTGCCTCCGGTCACCAAAGCAGATATCAAGGGGGTATCGATCTGAAGGAAAAACAACAATTATACAAAGTCCACATACGGTAATTTAATTAAGCTATTTAAACATTACATACATAAACATGACTCATACGTGCCACGTGTATGAACCCAGCCTGTGTCAAATAGTCAGCGACAACGTCTGGTATATCATCGTGATGGGGTCCCCCCTGAAGTTTCCCTCGCCTCGTCTTTAACCCCTTAACCGTATCCTCGTTCCACACAACTTGTGAAACGTGACTGCGCTGTGTCCTCTTACGGAGTACCTCCCACCTATATGGACCAGGAAGTACATGCGTACAAGGATCGGATGGCTCAAGATCACCATCGGATCCAGAGCGCGAGGACTCTGATGAAGACGAATGGGCCATAATAGAATACTACTACAGATGAAAAAGATGTACCCAAATTACTATTGATATTATATTAATTTACACTAAATAAAATTTAATTGCACTTAATTAAATAGCATTTAACTAATAACTTCAATTGTTATATTAATTTCAATTAAATTAACATCATTGACAATTAATTCATTTAACATTACATTATTCTATCAATATATTTCCATACAAATATTAATTCAAATTCAATTTAAATTAATATTGCATACGTTATTCATTCGTCTTTAACCCTAATTATAATGTGGTTAATTGAAAGGTCAATATGTTTGCAAGTGTCATTCATAAAAAAATATTCATTGTCACAAACTAATTTCTAAGTGTGTAAATAAGTCATAAAACCAACATATACCAATTTAGAAGTAACTAATTAATTTGTAAGTCCATATAATATATAAGTCACATCACAATATACATAGGTCACAAATATTTTTCTAACCCCCCTAACAATTAAATAAAGTCACAAATATTTTTCTAACCTCCTAACAACTAAATAAAGTCACAAATATTTTTCTAACCCCCTAACAATTATCTAAGTCGCTAATAACTATCATATATTAATTGCTGTTAATAAAAAAATAAAAATAAATAGGGACTTACATGAGAGAGAGACAGAGCTTCGCTGCGCAAAACCCTCCAAAAGAAATTTAGAGAGAAGGAGGAGGAGGAGGTTTAGAGAGAGGATGGGAGGGTGGAAATGAGGTAAAAAAGTGAAAAACGGATTTATATACACCGCGGATAACATGCCCTATCGTGGGCGTGTCTCTCTCCTAGAACACGCCCTACTTTGGCCGTGTCTCTCTCCTACCGCACACACCCTTACTTAGGCGTGTTTCCTTCACAAGCTCACGCCCCACATGGGCGTGTCTATCTCCATCAGAACACGCCCCATGTGGGCGTGTTTGGGTGCTATAGATTTGTAATTTTTTACAAAACGACAACTTATCCGTAATTTTTTATTAAAAAAGTAATAAATTAATTTTTTTTGCCGTCTGACTTGACCTATATCTAAAAATAAAAGGTATGATATAAGTCTATGAACCTTTTTTTTTTTTTGTAAATAAAGAGGGGCTAAGCCCCAGAAACAGAAAGAAATTACAAATCAGAAACTAATAAGCTAGACATATTTCTAGCATCAGCAACTATAAGTTCCATCAACTGAGGAGGAGGATCTTTAAAAATCTTGAAATGGAGATTATTAGTCTGCCCAGCTTTAGCTAACCAATGAGCACATTTGTTGTTTTCTCTCTTGGTATGAATAAGATGAATAGTCCAATCTGCTTTTAACCATAATCTCAATCTGCTAGTGACTTGAGAGTCCCTAGGATCTTCATGCTGCTCCTTTAACATCTGGATGACTTGGCTAGAATCACATTCTAGCTCTATTCTTTTTAATCCTGTTCCCCAAAGCAGTTCCAAACCTTTCAGTAATCCCCATAATTCTGCATCAAGAGGATTGCAGGAACCTAAATTACAATAGAAGCTTCCCAAAAAGGATCCGTTGTGATCTCTTAATATACCACCACAACTAGCTTTTTTCATGCCACTAGAAGAAGCTCCATCACAATTCAACTTAACCCACCCTTGCTTGGGGGCTGTCCAAACGCTATCGTTGGAATCACCGCGGCGCTGATAATTTCGGGTTTGCAGAATCTGTTGGACAAACATCCAAATTGAAGCCTGTGATTGCTCATCATGACAGAAATGATCTTCATGGATCTCCAAATTTCTCCACTTCCACAAAAACCAACAAGTAGTAAAGAAAATATCCCTCCAGTCCTTCACTTTATTGGAGTACCACATGTTATCGATATTTAAAGTCAACCAATCCTGCAAATTCGAATTCATAAAGGAATTGGGTATCGAACCTGTAAACCAAGATTGCCAAATTTTCCTAGCATGTCTACAATCACGAAGAACATGAATAATAGTTTCCTCATGATTTGGACAACTGGGACAGACATTTGAACCTCCGCTCCACTTACTGGTTCTGCTGCGCACTGAAAGTTTAGCAAGCAAAGTCATCCACATAAACACTTTCACTCGTTCTGGTCCATTCCACGACCAAACTTTTTTCCATAAGCTAGTGTGAACATCTGCTGGGAAGTTCATAAGATTACAGTAAGCGACCTTAACCAAAGAAGTTGAGTGATGATTATTGATCCAAACTAATCTATCCTCCCCATTCCTTGGAATAAGCCTGAGATGATTTGTTACTGCATCAGCCAAATCTGACTCCAGAAATTGATGAACAACTTCAAGACGGAAACCATCATCCACCATGTAATCTGCAATTGATTTCTGACTCTCCTCCCACGGCATCTGATTGCTCGACAACTGCTGCAAATTTTCCTCCCATCCTAACCAGTTATCAGTCCAAAGCTTTACTTCAGAACCATCTGTTATTTCCCATCTAAGACCAGCAAGGAAATTACTCCAACATTTAGCAAGATCACGCCAAAGTTTAGAGTCATATGATTTTGCCTTTATACCTCTCCTTAAGTCTTGACCTCTACCATACTTGGCTACTAAAATCTTAACCCATAAATCATCTTTCTTAGTTAACACCTTCCACGCCAGTTTATGAATATAAGCTTCATTTTGGAGTCGAAGGTTAATTATTCCCAAACCACCTCTATCTTTGGGTTTATACATTTGATCCCAAGCTACTAAATGAGCCCGCCTTCTGCTATCCTGATCTCCCCAAATGAAAGCCCTTTGTATCTGCTCAATTTCATCACAAAACGTTACTGGTAAAAGACCATTCTGCATATGGAAAGAAGGGATTGCAGCAATGACCGATTTCACCAAAGTAACTCGACCAGCAAAAGAAAGGCAATGGCTTTTCCAACCATCCAGTTTTGAATGTATCCTATCCTTGATAGCTCCATAGTCTGCTTTAATATATCTCCCTTGTTTAACAATAGAGCCTAAATATCTGCCAATACTAGAAGTGCGCTTAAAGCCCATTCTGTTGACAATCCTTGTAGCAACTTGAGTATCAGTATTCGGGGAAAAATAAATCAAAGATTTATTTGCACTAACACTTTGCCACGACATCTCACAAAAGAGATTAATACAATCCATAATCACCTTAGCTTGCTCCATATCTGCTTCCGCAAAGAGAATGATATCATCTGCAAATAAAAGGTGGGATACACTCGGCCCTCTTCTGCAGACTCTAATAGGCTTCCACGAACCCATAGTCACTTTTTCAGCGATCAAGTGGGAAAGCTTCTCAACACACAACACAAAAATATAAGGAGATATTAGATCCCCTTGACGAATTCCTCTCTGAGGAACTATGCAATCCGAAGCCACACCATTTATCAAGACCCTCGAACGATTAGAAGTTATATAAGCCATTATAACACCAATCATCCAATCAGCAAACTGAACTTCAATAAGCACTTTATAGATAAAACTCCAACTGAGTTTATCATAAGCTTTTTCAAGGTCCAGTTTGATTGCCATTATACCTTTCTTTCCTTTTACTCTCCCCATAGAATGAACCAGCTCCTTTGCTACTATAATATTATCCTGAAGCTGACGATTTGGCACGAAGCTAGCTTGGTAAGGAGAAACTAAATTCTCCATTGTAAGCTTAAGCCTATCCACAATGATCTTGCTCATACCCTTATAAATGACATTACACAAAGAAATAGGCCTGAATTGAGAAACATACATTGGCTTAGGAACTTTGGGGATCAAAGTGATCAGAGTACCGTTGACTTCCTCAATGCTGGAAGGGTTTTCTGCATAATACTTGACATCTCTCCAAATCTGTTCACCAATAAATTCCCAGTTCTTTTTGTAGAATGCCGCGGTATAGCCATCCTCCCCTGGAGCTTTCGAATCTTTCATAGAAAAGAAAGCTCGTCTTACTTCATCTTTTGAAATTGGAGCACCTAAGTTAACAACAGTCTCATCGTCCACCTTTGGCCAAAGAGTCTGGACCCAAGGACGATCATGGTTTTCTTCAGAAAATAGTTTAGAGAAGTAAGCATTTATTACCCGTGCAATGTTGTGATCTTCTCTAATCAAGTTTCCAGCATCATCTTTCAACTCCAAGATCTTGCTCCTTCTATGTCTAACAATTGTTTTCGTATTATAGTACTTTGTATTCCTATCTCCTTGAGCTATCCAAGTAGCACGAGACTTTTCAAACCACAAAAGTTCCTCCTGTTCTAAAACTTGTTCAAGTTCACCCCTTATCTTGCCTTCAATCTTTTCCAAATGGCTTTTATTCTGCTCAGAAATTGCCCTCTGGATACCTTCAAGCCTACCAATCAACCTGTTCTTCTTATGATGGATATTACCAAACACATCTTTATTCCACTGCTTAATAAGAGGAGTGAAATCACGAAGACTATCAACTGTTCTTTGATCCTGACGCCAGTTTTCCTTGATGAAATTGTTAAAAAATTGATGATCCAACCAAAAAGAATGAAAACGGAAAGGGCGTTCCACCCCATCAACTTTGCTTGGCTCTAAGGTAATAAGGATAGGATTATGGTCACTGTTAATACGAGGAAGCACTCGAACCTGGCCTTCATGAAACATCAACCTCCATTCAGCATTGCTACAAGCTCGATCTAAACGTTTAAAGACTCTATCTAAATGAAGAAATCTTGGTCCTCGCCATGTAAATTTAGAACCTATTCCTTCAAGACCAATCATCTTTATATCAGTTAGAAGAGAAGCAAATTTATTACATCTGCTAGTATCAACTGGAGCACCACCACGTTTCTCACTTGGAAAGGCAATTTCATTAAAATCACCTGCAATTAACCAAGGAACCGAGATATCTTCTGATAACTGAAGTAAATCATCCCAAAGTCTCTTCCGAATTTCTTCTCTAGGACTTGCATAGATAACAGTATAAAGAAAAGCTTGATGATCTGCCAATGTAACACGAACATGAATAAATTGATGGGTCTGTTTTAATGCTTGAACTTGACACCTATCATTATTCCATAGTAACCAAAGACCTCCCGTAAATCCATGAGCATCCTCCACTATTGAATTATTAAAACCCAGCTTTTTTATTATCTGTTTTGCTTTTGAACCACTTACTCGAGGTTCAAGAATAGCTGCCACCTCAATCTTATGCCTTCGAACCATCATTTGAAACGTTGATTTGAAGCACTTTTTAGCCGCCCCGCGGCAATTCCATGTAACTAAAGACATTAATCAATGGTAATTTGGCAGGATTGTGGGTCCACTGCCATCCCATTGTCATTGCACTGAGTTTCAGATTCTGAAATCATCTCCACCTCAATATTGAGCTTATGGTTTATTGGGATATGCTTTCCTTTATCTCTACTTGGATCAGGCGCTTTTGGTTGGGACAAGCCATAATCTAAGCCGTTGATATTTTGACCATCCTTATCCACCTCCATTTGATAACAATCTTTGTTATAATCAGCAACAGTACTTATAGCCACCATGGAATCTCCACCGCTTTTACCTCCAATGTCCTTACTATTATGAATCGCAACTTGCCTCCTCAAGTTCGTTGTATTATTGTTTGAGGTACCTCTGTCAACTATCTTCCCATTTATTTGATTTTCTTTTTCATGACCTGTCGTAATCCCACTTAACATAAATCGGTTGGGGTGTTCCTGTAATTCAACATTAGGACGGCTTCTAGGGTTTGTGTTTGGACCCTTGAGATGTACTAATATCAATATTAAGAGGAGGGCCCACCATATTGACGTCATTTATAACAGCATCCGGATTAGTCGCTGGGATATCATGAGTAATATCATCTTCATTAGAGCCCATTAAAGCAGCGTAACGGGAATTTGATTGATTATCAATCATAACCGGCTGATTTGATTGCGGTTGATTACTCCCTTGATTACTCCATTGATTATTCCCTTGATTACTCCCTTGATTACTCCCTTGATTATTCCCTTGATTACTCCCTTGATTACTCCCTTGATTACGCCTTGATTCCCTTCGAACCGGTTCCTGCTTCCTGTTGTCCGCCATTGGAGTTTGAATTTTTGATCGACGTTGACGTTGCACCACCATCCAAGGACCTAATCCATTTTTCTGAAACTCAGCCTCATCTTTTTTCCCTTCTTGATTTTGCTGATTATCCTTTCCTTCAACTGGTATCTCAGGACAACAATCTTTACTATGTCCATAGCGCCCACAATGGAAACAAATAAGGCCTAAACCTTCATATTCTATCTGTTTAGTTGCTCCGTCCAACACATATTCACCCTTCAAAGGCTGAGCAAGATCCAGTTCCACGCAAATTCGAGCAAACTGTCCTCTTACATGCTCATTAGTTGTCTTATCGATCTTCAACATTTTACCTAGCCAGTCACCAATACGGCGGAAAAATGCTTCATCATAATACTCCAGTGGGATACCCGGTAATCGCACCCAAGCTGCAATCTTCATCACACTTGCAGCATTTGGTCTAAAAGCTGGCTCCCAACGTCGGAGTGATAAATAATGGCCTAAAATAATCCAAGGACCACCATTTAGAGCAAAAAGAAGATCATCTTTGTTGCTAAATTGTACCCCATAGAATCCATTACCTACATCTGTAACGTTAATCTTTCCAGCTCTAGCCCATAGTATTTCAATCTTCTTTTTCATGAAAGCCACTCCTGTATTCCTTCCAAGTAGTTTTACAATGAGAGCTTTTTCCCAAACCTCCAGCATTCTTGTTCTTGCTTTTCTAGTATAACCAAAATGAGTTCTACCATCTTCCTCTGTCCACATTTTAATCCCACCATAATTCACATCCTCTTCCTCCGCAGGTGCACTTTGATCAACATTTTCTTCCAAATTCCAATCCATTCCTTCCCAGTCATCTGTTTCACCATTGTGTTGCATGAGCATCTCTCGCCAAGTCATCTTTTTATTACCGTCGTCAACCATCCAAGATTCATGTCTAGGAACCCTAGACTGTGATTCAGTAAACACCATATCTCCATCTTTATTTCTCTTATTACTCCTACGTAGTAGATCTTCTTCTTCTTTTGAAGTTTGGCCTTCAGTAGCTATATTTTCCTCCATGAAAAGGAAAACCCTAGCAGAGCGTTTTTTTCAGTTTGTATTACCTTTAAAAACTAATTTCACTAAGCCTATAAGACCTTCAATACCAATCAAAAATTAGAAAAATAAAATAAAATATATTATTTTATTAATTAAAGTTAGGGATTAATGTTTATCATTTTAAAATACATAAAGTTGTGTAATTTTAAGAGAAAGAAAGAAATGCACAATGGAAATCATGAGGGGAAAAATGAGAGATTTTTTTAATTTAAATTTTTAAATAAAAAATACCACTTGTAACGAAAAGGACCATTCTTTAAAAGGATAAGCATTTTTCCCTTGAAGTTATTTAAACAATTATTTTATTTTAATGAGTAAATAATACAATATTGGCCTATGTACAAAGCGCAAGTTTTGTAAAAATAAACCTGTGGCATGTTTTTTAAGACCTTAATATTTTTCATTTTATTAAATATATATATATCAAGTCGTAAAGGTGGTGAGGCTACATTAATGGTTTTATATATCTCAACACGCCCTCTCACATGAGAGCCCACTGGGCTTGAAGGGTGGACAATGCACAGGCCCACCTACCTGTACGAAAAAAGAAATTACACTAGAAAGAAAGTGGAGGCGATGAGGATCGAACCCGATATACCGAGGCTCTGAATTAAAAAAGGCTTCCGGTATACCGGGTTCGATTCTCTCCGCCCCCCACTTTCTTTCTAGTGAGATTTCTTTCTTCGGACAGGTAAGTAGGCTTGTACATTGTCCACCCTTTAAGCCCAGTTGGCTCTCGTGTGAGGGGGCGTCTTAGAGAATAATACTAATCATTAAAGGATTTGGTGTTTATCATTTTAAATGACATAAGTTATGTTATTTTAGAAGAGAGATAGACACAAGGAATGAAAATCATGGGGGAGAGAGTGAGTAGTTTTTTTTTAATTTAAATTTTAAATAAAAATGATATTTTGTGTCTATATCTCTCTTAAATTGACATAACGTTATGTCATTTAAAATGACAAATATTTTTTCCATCATTAAAAAGGCTCTCACCTAACACCTTAAGGTCTTGGGTTGAAGTGGTTCTTTATATGGACGGAACGGGTTACACATCTTGACCCATCAACCCATTCCAGCTCACCCCGTTTATAAGCGGGTTTAAACGGGTTATGGGCGGGGCAGGTTAACTCGCAATTTTTTTTTTTAAAATCATAACCCAACAGGCCAACACCACCCACCAAGACCTAAGTGACTAAGTCCCGGCCGACAGCCAGACCCAAAGTGAAAAACAACCCTCACAGCGCTGCGTTCTCTTTGTTTTCTCTTTTGTCTCTCTCTCTCTCTCACAGTTCCAAGCTGGTACCTTTGTCTTTCATACGATTTTATCAACTCCATCACTGTTCGAGCCTTTCTTTGCACTACACTTTTTTTCTTTTTTAAGTTCAGATCCCTAATTTTTTTTTGAAAGTTCAGATCCCTAACTTTAATTTTTTTTCTATTTGTATATAGTATTTTGACCACCCCTTAAGAGTTGTTTCTAAAGGGTTTGGAGATTGCAATCTCCAATTTGGAGGCGTCGAGAAAATCTACTGCCGAAACAGTAACCAATTGACTAAACAGAAAAAAGAACAAACACAAAGATTGTGAGAAAATATTAGGCTAAATTACATAAAACCACTCTCTATTTAGGTGGTGTTTCAAAAAAACACCCTAATTGAAACAATTAACCACCTCAAATTATAAAAATACAACAATTAAACATATATTATAATTTTATAACAAAAATACCCCCTCTCTTTAACCTATCACCGATCACTCTATTGTTAGCCTACTTCATTTTTGTTTAAGAGGAACTTGTTTCATTGTTGATTGTTTTTTCAAGAATAATGTACGTGACATAACTTTATCACTATTTTGCAACTTCTTCTCCATATATGGCCCTGAAATGCTTCGTCGCCCTAAAATGCCTCGTCCACATCCTTGCTATTGAGCAAGTTGAGTGCGAGCTTCAACCTGTGCACCACCAACGAAGAGAAGAGAAATAAGCTAAAGGAGACAACCTCGAATACGAGGAGCTTCTTTGCGATGTCCACACTGGCATCGCAGAATATTCGATTCTAGAGGCTGCACCGTCCCGGTGTCGTGAGCGAGATGACCCAACAAACTCAGTGATGGTGAATAACGAATTTACGTTGACAAGACCGTCGAGAGCGGACACGTGCACAACACTATCTGAACAATTCCTTCCCTTTTTTTAAGCTAAGGTATCAACTTCTCCTCTCAATTCAATTGTATTACAGTATTTCAATATATTCTAATTGAGATGCTGTTATCTTTTACTAATTTGATTCCCTCTGATTTTTATTCTCATCTATGGTAGATGGAAAGATTAAGGCTCTCAATGTTGAAGAAGCTCCCTCTTATGTCAAGGTTTCTGGCGCAGATACAATTTTGGTACAGATGTGAAGTATCTGTTAGTTTGTATGTATTTAGCAAGTCTACAATATAATAATGTACCTCATCAAATGTTGTAACTTGAGAGTTTCTATTGGATCACTTGTTTTTTAGTATTGGACTTTTTTCTGTTGTCACTGATCCCTTCTTCCTGGATGCAATGTTAATATTGTAAAGTATTGGACTTCTATTGTTTTTGTCTCTAGGGAATAATACATGTTTGTTTAATGAGCTATGTTTTTCATTCCTATATGTCAAAACAGAATATTGGGTTGTGTAGATATTGGGTCTGGGAAGTTTGCTGTGACCATGCTGGTTAGGGACTTGTCTGCTTATAAATTTGTCTTTGTCTTTCTAGAGGTAAGTTCGCTTGACTATTTTGATGTCTATGACCTCTTTTTTATTAGATTTTTTTTTGTGTGGTCATTTTTCCACATCCAGACGTGCAGGAATAATCAGTCTGTTTTCTGTAATTATTGCTTAATGTATATTGAATATTGGGTATACTGGATTGTTATTACTTAAGGAGATGCAGGATTACATGGTTTTAATTTAATTTATATCTGAAGTCCTTCTTAACCTTTTTGATAATAGAAAATAGCTGTTTTGTGAATGTTGCAATTATTCTATCAGTTTGGAGGTAATGAAGTTCTGAGAAATTCCTTGAATGCTGGTTCTGGCTTCCATCCTTCATTCTGTACTTTATAGCATGTATATCTTTTCTAGCTTAGGTCAGACTGAGCTATAACTTTCATTGTCTAAGAATAGAGAACTCAACCAATTCGAGTCCTCCCTGAAGAACTTGTCATGGAAACAAGTTAAGATGAGTAATAATGTGAAATTGTGAAGTCTGTTGGTTGGTGATTGATCGCAAATGAACATTTATAATTTCTTGATGGTAAGAACTGTTGTTCCTGCATGAGAGATGTAACTAGAAATGCTTCCAGCATGAGAAATTATATGAATTTTGTTTGGTTTGCCTTACTAAGAAGTTGAGGTAAATGATTAAATTTTATTGTACTTTACGCCCCACACATACAAAAAAAAAGACAGGTATTAATCCAGGTTTTAAATTATATGAATCTTCGTTGATTATCTCACTGATTTTCCAAATTGTTTGAAAGAGATATTATTCTTTCTTTATTAGTACTGGCATGTTGATTCAGCAAGTATTTTTTTATTTTTTTATTTTGTTGTGTCAAGTTTATTGAGAGAGGCAACCAATTCCTAAGCACCATTTTGCACTGATGTTAATTGGGTGTACACTTTTTGATTTTCTGAAAAATAAAATTTTTGGCATGCAAGTTGGCCCTAACCCGTTGGGTTATTTGATTTTTTTGCTTGTGCGGGCTGTTAAAAAAGTGGACTTTTTAGCCCCGCCCCGCCCGATTTGACAGCTCTACTGACTAGGATATGTAAGTAAAAACAGCAACTTTGGTCAATTATTTACTTCGGATTAACAAACCATAGATGGTGATTTCAAATTCTGTTGAGAGGTTAAAGTTGATCATGAGATACTTAATCATTCTAGAATTTATTGTTGGAGGATATTTATTCAGTAAACCCATGCATGTTCCTTTGGAACTTGAGTATGCTATTAACACCTTAACCTAGGTTCCTTTTCGAATTCAGATATGTTATTAGTCTCTGACTTATATTGAAGATTTGAAGTAACTTATCCTTATTAAACCTATAAACATGTGTTTATGAATGTTATGTTATGCTTGAATATTTTACAGCTATCTTTTTCTTCCTCTAATTTTTGGGTGCCTCTCACCTCAAGGTAATGAAACTGCATAGCACCCTTATGAAAGTTAAATTGCCTTGAAGGCAGAAGCATGTAAGATGGAAAAATAAAAATTTTCTCAAGCGAAATCACACAGGCAATCAAGACTCATGCTTTAAGACAGCATGATGTTACCTTTGTTTGTGATTCAAACACCAAGGAGATCAGTGTCAGGTTTGAAGGGTTCAAACCCTCTAATGTTGATCCACACCACCCCACGTCAAAATGCAAGGACACTTCTTGAAAAGCCACCAACTGATCACCACAAAAGCTTGCTAGGCGTCAAATGTGTGAAGGAGGAGGCTAGGTAAAGGTGTAGAAGAGTGAAGTCTTCAGCATGAAAACATCACAAAAGTGGGGTATGGATGCTCTTAGAAAAGGCTAGGTTAATTCCAAAACACTTTGGGAAAACCTAACAAAAGTGGCGCACCAAAAGGATGAGAGGAAGCAAGGATGCAATCAGATTTTCTACTCAAAATTCTGATCACAAATGGCTCACATAAAGGGAGAGAAAGGGTGGAGTTGTTGCAATTCAAAATTCCCAACAACCTACCATTCAATACTCATGAGATTAGATCTTTATCTAATCAAAATTCTGACCTAATGGCCATCATATGGCCAGCAATCTATGCGCCCCATTCAGCCCCAAAAGGGGTCCAGATACGTTGAGCAGTTGCATTTAAATTTGAACCAACTCACTCATTGATTCTCTCAACCAACCAAATCTGATTGGAGCTTATTTGGTTGACTAGATGACACTTATAATCACACCAAATCAGCGCCCCAAACAGCCCTTGGTGATCTCCAAAGATCTCCTCATGATACAAGGGATTCGTTCCAACAAGATCTTATCTTATCATTTTGTTATGAAACAACTTTTCATAGTCAATTCAAATTCAAATTCAAACATTTAAATTCAAACGTTCAAACATTTAAATTCAAACGTTCAAACATTTAAATTCAAAATTCAAAATTCGAATTTAGAAATTCAAATTCAAATTTCAAATTTCAAAATTCAAGTTTCAAATTCAAAATTCAAAATTTAAATATTTGATAATTAATTTAATTAATTAAATTAATTAGTAATGTCTTGGACCTAGGGCTGGCAATATGGGCCGAGCCCGTCGGGCCAGCCCGTTTAACCCACTGATATTGGCGGGTTGGGTTATGAGTCTCAACCCACCAACCCAAGGTAGCCCGCCCCGTTTACAAAAGGAACAAAACGGGTTGATCATGATTCGGGCCGGGTTGGCCCGACGGGTTCATTTTTTTAATATTCGAATTTTTTTATTTTTTTTAATACACAAAAAATAAAATTACAAAATTTACATTGCACTTGTGTGCCCTAATTTTACACCAGCAATTGCGCCGTTCCACCCCTTGAGAGTTGAGATCCTGGCTTCTATTTCTCCCTTCAGATCCACCCCTTCTATTTCTCGCCGCCGTTCCTCGCCGCCGTTCCTCGCCGCCGTTCCTCACCGCCGTTCCTCCCCGGTCTTCGTTCCTGCCTTCGATCTCACCACCATTCATCTTCGTTCCTCTGTGGTGCCTGTCAGATCAAATTATTTTGGATTGTAAGTCCTGTAATCTTTTTTGTTTTGGTCCTTTTGCTTGAATCTGTTATGTCTAGTGATGCTCAATCTGGACACAAATAACAAGTAAATAACTCAGTCAAAATAAATGATTACGCTCCAATTTGATCTGTCCATGAAATTTTCTTTTCATTTTTTATTTTTTATTTTTTCAAATAACTCAACCAATTAATTCTGTAGCTATGGGTGTCATGGAATTGTGTTTAATTGATAATACTGGTACTTAGGTAAGTCAATTTGTGCATTAGATTTTGTGAAACTTTGATTTGATTTACTTCTTTGATTCTCAGTTCAATCTAGGTTCTGAGTTCTGACCAATATTGCGTTCCAAATTTGCACTTTCTACCTAATCTTAAATGGAATAATTTATAACCTGCGTGATTGAGAGTCTATTGGATCATGATGTTGATATCTCTTTGTTCATATTCTTAAACATTTTGTGGCACTTTCTACCTATAAATTAATCAAATAACCAAAAAGACCAATAAGATAAGAGATGTCATCATTTTCTCTCAATTATTGGCATAGCAAGATAGTACCTCTCCACAAAGACATTGGTGACCAGCAAGGCACAAGTATATATTAGGAATGATGGCAGAGTAGCCATTCTTCATATGTTATATTGAATAAAACTCCTCCTAAGGCCTCCCTATAATTTCAGGTGTTGTTTTCCCCAACCAACATGCCACTCTACTTTCTCTCTGAGTTGATTCTGACCCACTTTTGTTAAAGTTTTCTTGCAACCTATCTAAATAAAGGAACATAGAAGACACTGCAAGCTCAGTTTCAATTTTTTATTTTATTTTTTTATGTGATTAGTATTACTTATTTCATAATCTCAAAAAAGAAAGAAGACATGAAATTTTACAATTATAACTAGCCAACCAACTGCATAACTTGTTTTTGAAATCACCCATTAATAGTTGTACCTATACCAAGTAAAAACATTTATCAATTTTCTCATGCAATGGTGGTTGAGGTTTATGACTTTTCCTAGTAATAAGCAAAATTCAGTTTGCTATGAAAGTGTACCAGTCGGTTGTTGAGGTAGAAACACACTTTCAGAGGGTATCCCCATGTAGTTAAGGTACATATATACAAATGTATACACAATACACTTGGCAGCTATTTAGTTATGCTTGGATGTGCAAAGAAACCTTCTGAAATGAAAGTTCGAACAAACTGCTGATGACGGTGCTTAAGAGGGTGAGAAATCTAATTAGTGAAAGAATAGTTTAACCTCTGTTCATAAGAGTCAACTCATCACATACTGTTTGTGCGTTAGTGCGTCTATATTAAGACAATAAATACAATCCATGCATGATAAGAAAAGAATTAGTGCTAATCATGTTTTCAAATGCTGACATGAAGTTTGGATTGTTTTCTAAGCAAAGTCTTCCTATGGCAATAACTTTTCCTTATTAATTAACACTGTTCCATTGATGTTTACCTGCTTTCATTCAATCAAAAGCAAACAAGACATGTGAATCCAAATTATCATGTTTAGTGCCAGAATTAATTGGTTGAGTTATTTGAAAAATTCCTTATGGGTTGGACTGTACTTTATACATAATTCACAATCCTGTGGGCATATTGAAGATTTGGTTTCTGGGCAGGTCTTATCTTCAGAGTGGAAGGTCCATTGAAGGGGCAAAAAACCCACATTACAGTGTCCGTGAAAGTTCCACCAAGGGCTCCATTATTGAAAAACCAATCAACAGAAGAAGGCAAGTAAACTTCCATTCAATATTTAGCATTTTGTCTTCATGGAGTTTTATCTTCCAAGGATTTCCATTGTTATGTTCATGAGTAAGTAGGGTTTAGGAATCTAGTTGCCCTGCTACCCGGCTGTTATGGTTCCATATTTTTAGTGCCTATGCAGCTTAGTAAAAATTGGACCCTGATTGTTGTCCTTTTTAATGAAATATATTCTCATTGTTTTTTATAGTTGATTGTAAATGGAGGTTAATGAACCTATTGATGTGGAAAGTTGTGATAATCAAGAAATTCAATCTGTTGTTGAATCCACAAAGAAGAAGGCAAAAACAGAAACTTCAGATTGTTGGAAGTTTTTTACCAAGATAGGAGTAGCGGATGATGGAATTGAGAGGGCAAAATGTATTGGTTGTAATCAAGAATACAAAGTTGGTGGGAAAAATTATGGAACGTCGCATCTGAAACGTCACATTCTAAAGTGCAAGAATATTAAATTTGAAGATGTGGGTCAAATGATGATAGATATGCAAGGTAAATTGAAAAGTCAAAAAATAGATCAAATGGTATCACGTGAGATGTGTGCTCTTGCAATTATTGAGCATGATTTGCCTTTCAATTTCGTTGAGTATGAAAGGATTAGGATGTGGGTAAGTTACTTAAATCCTAATGCAATTCCAATTACAAGAAATACTGCTAAGAGCGATGTCTTAAAGATTTACATGAGAGAGAAGGAGAACCTTAAAGACATAATGGCTAGCATTCCAACTAGGATTTGCTTAACTTCTGATTTGTGGACAGCTTGTAATACAGAGGGTTACATATGTTTAACAGCTCACTTCGTTGATAGGAATTGGAATTTAAATAGCAAGATTCTTAACTTTTGTCATATGCCTCCTCCTCACACTGGTTTTGAATTATGTCAAAAAAATTTTGATTTATTGAAGGATTGGGGAATAGAGAAGAAGTTATTTTCCATTACTTTGGATAATGCATCTGCAAATGACAATATGGTGAGAAATTTGAAAAGTCAGCTTGGTTTGCAGAAATTGTTGTTATGTGATGGACAATTTTTTCATATTCGTTGTTCTGCTCACATTTTGAATCTAATTGTTCAAGAAGGGTTGAAAGTTTCTAGTGATGCCTTGAGCAAAATTAGAGAAAGTGTCAAATATTTAAGGGGCTCGGAAGGCAGAATGAAAGCATTTAAAGAATGCATTGATCAAGTGGGAGGAATTAACACTTCAAAAGGCTTATGCCTAGATGTCCCTACTAGATGGAATTCAACTTATCTGATGCTTGAAAGTGCTCTTATATACCGACGTGTGTTTTCTATTCTTGAATTCAGTGATAAAAATTATAAATATTGTCCTACACTTGATGAATGGGATAGAGGAGAAAAAATTATGGGGTTCTTGAAGCCATTTTATGATATTACTGAGTTGATTTCTGGCACATCCTATCCTACTGCCAACTTATACTTTTTGCAAGTTTGGCAAATTCAATGTAGTCTCCAGAACACATTACATGATGAAGATGACATTTTAAAGAGCATGGCTGCAAGGATGATGGAAAAATTTGACAAATATTGGGAGGAATATAGTATTGTGCTTGCACTAGGAGCACTTCTTGACCCACGGATGAAGACTTCTGCTTTGTCTTATTGTTATTCCAAAGTTAATCCATTGACAAGTGAAGGAAAAGTAGAAGAAATAAAGAAAAATGCATACAATCTCTTTGACAATTATGCATGTCACGTTCCTCCCTCTTCAAATGCTCTAAGTCAAAGTCTCTGTGATGTTACAAGTGCATCTTCAAGTGGGTCAATATCAATAGAGAAGAAGGGATTTTCAGAAATCATGTTCCAAGTAAGTTTATTTTAATTTGAAATAATAATTTATTTACTTACATTGTATTTTTTAAAAACTTATATTTTTATGTGTTTAATTAACTTGTCAAATATGGTAGGAATTGAAAAAGCACAATCAACCCTTCAATGCAGCAAAGATTGGAAAATCTCAACTTGATGTTTATCTGGGAGAGGAGAATTTAGAGTTTGATGATGATACATTTGATATATTACAATGGTGGAAGGGGAGAGCTAAACGTCTTCCAAATTTATCACTAATGGCTCGTGACTTATTAAGCATTCCTATTACCACTGTTGCATCTGAATCTGCATTCAGCATTGGGTCACGGATTCTTAATAAATACAGAAGCAGTCTCTTACCTGAATGTGTTGAAGCTTTGCTTTGTACCCGTAATTGGCAGAATGGTTTTTCTAGGACTGGTAATTTATTTAATTTGAATTCATTTTATATTGAACCATACTTGTCTGTAAAATTAATTTTTTTTTTCAATTATTATTTATATAGATGAAGGTGCCTCTGATGAGAAGATTGATGAGAAGATTGATGAGAAGATTGATAAATGATGACGATGGCAGTTAATGTTTTGTTGGAGCTTCTTCAAAGCAATGAATCAAAAAGTAGTTTGTGCTTTTTTTTTTTTCAATTTGAATGGACATTTGTGTGTATTGTAGTTAAACTTGATAACTAGTTTTGTGAATTAATATTTGTATTTTATTTTTTGGACTAGCTTGTAGAATCAAATTTAAGCAGCGTTGATTCCTATTATTTATGTAGTTTTTTGTGTTTTTTATGCAGATTTTTTATTTTTAATTTTTAATTTTATGAGTTTTTTTATTTTGGGCGGGCTAGCCCGCAACCCGCCAGCCCGTTCATAAAACGGGGCGGGTTGCTAAGTCTGGCCCATTTTATCAAAACGGGGCGGGCTGGCCCGGCCCATTTTTGGCGGGCCAATGGCGGGGCGGGCCGGGGCGGGCCAGCCCGTATTGCCAGCCCTACTTGGACCATCCAAGCCCATTACATGATCCATGCGCCCTTTTCCCTTTTAGGTTGGCTTCCAAACTTCTTCTTGGGCTAACAACCATTATTAGGCCCAATACCTTTTAATGCTAGATCATCATGGCAATAAGGTGTTAGTGTGTGACCCATTAGGTCCAACATAGCCACTGACATAAATGGGCTAGGGCCCAACAAGCCCACAACTCATTTAATGACAACACAGAGCACTAGCAATGCTTTGTTGCCCCATAACTAGTTAGATTAATGACTTGATCATCCTATTACACATATTTGGTTGCCGTTTTGTCTCATAAGATAAAATTATCTATTATAATCTTAAAATGATGTCGTTTTGGAGTTTAGAAAAAAAATTGCAAGTAATTTTGAAAATTTTGTTTTTCTCTTTTATCATAATTTTACTAAAATACCTGCATTGTTTAACCTTATTTTGAGGTTGTAAGAAATAAATTTATTTCATGTTGGAAGAAAAACGTTAATCCATTAAAAAAAAAGGTTTAGTATCTCTCTTATAAATAAAATATAACTTTATATCCTGGACATAAAAGTGAGTAATTCTATTTTTTCCTTTTCTCTTTCTTCTCTTCGTAGATTAACCCTTTAAAAAAATAATTATATACGGATGTTGTTCAAGTCTATTATCCAAGAATAGTTACAAGCTCACATGAAAAGTTTACATTCAAGCTAAAATGTATTAGTATTGTATTTGGTGAATTCTGAAATGTTGCAGCTAAATTGCAGATGGAAGATGAATATAACATAAACATTGATGCTATGGTGAAAAATCTGAGGAAGGAATTAGTGAAATCACATAATGTCCAACAATGACACGTGCTTGTTCATCAAGGAAGCGTATAGAGTATCGTTTAATATTTTGTCATGTCAAAAATAAATTATGAGGCTGAGAACTATTAACTTTACATCGCCATCAAGTGTGCTTATAGTCCACGGGATTGGTACATCATGGATTAGCATGTGAGATATATATATATATATATATATAGTGAAGATATTCTAACTACTAAAAAATCTTACTATTAATTTACTACCTATCACATCACCATTAGATCAAAGATCACTACAAAAAACACGCCGTTTAGCCACATTCAAAAACGTGGCTAAATTTAACAATAAATGTGGCTAAACAAGACTACCACACTTTTGCCAAACGTGGCTAATCTTGGCGTGGCATTTATTTTGCCACATTTTTCTTCTAACTTTGCTACTGCTGTCAAGAGTGTGGTAGCATTATTTTGGCCACGATTATACTGACATTAGCCACATTATAAATGTGGCTAATTTGTTGGGAGAAAATCAAAAAAAAAATTAATACGTCCTATTTCTTTTATAATATGTCTCTACTCAAATTCTAGCATTTTTTATTTTATTTTATTTTTTTTGCTGTTAATTAACCTTTGAAAAAAAGGAAATTTCTACCCAAATTCCTTAATAAGATCTATAAGTTGAAATATGATAAAAGGAAAGAACAGAGATCCAAACATTAGCATTTCCCAATCACATATCCTCTTGAAAAAAAAAAAGCAGAACCATATCCACTGAGAGCAAAGGATAGAGAGGGGTAAGGCTGCAAAATGAATTTTTTGCATGAGTAGCATCGACCCAAAAATTGTCTTCCCACCCATTCTAATGAAGTCCACAATTATTCATAATCACTTTATGCCAAAGAAAATTAGGTTCCAAAAGGAAGCACCACTACCATAGCCAATATATTTAGACAATAGATCCCCAGGTACAATCCAACTTCCTACAAAGACTTACAATACTCTGTTCCACAGAGACTATTTCAAAAACATTTGACATTTCACATAGACTGAAATTTATAAACAACAGTTTGATTTCCCTAATAATTGTTTACATAACAAACAACCTGAGCTCAATATCAGAGAGATTTTCTGATTCATCATGAGCTTTTGCGTTCATATCATCTTCTCTATGTGACTCATCATGGTCACCATCTTTTATAGCCTGGAGCTCATTAGCCCCTGAAAGCATTTTAAGCAATTAGGATTAAAAAATCATAAGCAGAGATATTATAGTAGCCAGAGAGAGGGAAAGAGAGAGAAATAAAAGCACCCACCAATAGTTTCTGGCTCAGAGGCATGTAATTTTTCTATTTGGCTATCACATGCACCATTTGGCATTTGATGCTTCAACCAACTATCCAAAATAACAAACCAAAGATACATAAGATTGTAAGTTGAGTTGATGCCTCTTTGAAAATTGTATATGGGTATCATGTGGTTTGGAAATTGTCTATGGGAGCCTTTATTTAACCATAAAGAAATTCCCTAGAGATGAAAATTCAAATCTTCATGTTCAGGCACTTTTTGAGTGATGTGCAATGAACTATTATTAATATTAACACAACCTCATAGACAAGTTAAAATTTAGTGGTGTTTGCTACCTTGCGACTGTATGCTACAACAACTAAGAATTTTGATGCACTCCAATTTGTTTGGGAGCTTAACTCAGGCTTCTTACTGAAAGCATAGAGCAGAACACCATTATTATACTCATTTGTTACATCCACCTGCTTCACAAAAACTGAACTTGCCTTTATCAAACGGGATGAGCTTGGACCAAGCACCAGGCGAGAATCCCTGTAAAACCCATACATGAGACTGGCTAAAACTGAATATATAAGATGAAAAAAAAATGGCATGATTAAGCAGGAGGAATCAAGTGAGAGAACAACTATAAGATGATGAAAAATTACATGCCATAAATATAATCTATTGTTTATGTTTTTCAGTAAGAGCAGTTAAGTTACTGAGACCTCAAAAGGGGTTAAAGTAATTTACTCAAACAAATTAAAAAAGCAAAAAAAAATGAAAGGAGTTAGCCTAGTAACATTAATGGTGATCGTATGACAACAATAACTAAAAAGAGATAAAAAGATTTAAACATTTTAAAGGGAATAAATGTACAAATAAATAAATAGATTTAAACAATAACTAAAAAGCAAAAAAATAGAGTAAACTTCCACTAAAATAAGGTTCTGCTTTCTGCCTAGTACAAATAAATGTACTGGCAACTTTATTAATTATAATGGGAATACTAAAACGCCAATATATATATAATAACTCAACTAACAAATTGTTACATGGTTACTTTATAGAAATATATAAAGAAAGAATAATAATAGACAAATTATAAGCCTTAGATGGTCTTCATTATTTCAGAATTGATTTTTATTGTTTTTTCGTTTATGGATTTTTTTTGTAATTATTTAGATTAGCTAGATGTTGTAGTGGCAGTAAGAAAAAAGAAAGGTCAATATTATTTATAAATATTTAGATTAGCTTCAGCTTATAGGAAATAATTCATTTATAATTGTTATTTTAGATATAAAAAATAAAATAAAAATTTCCCATACAACAGTTGTTTCTCAACTATGACTTGATGGTTGGAGCCTTTTTTTTTTAATAAAAAATTATGTATAATTTAGTCCACATTCGTACGTGCATACCTTATAAGTGTCCATGGGCATAGCAGACACTTGGTCTAACCATACAACCCCTAATACTAGAGAATTAAATGATAGTTCAACACATTTAAGTGTGCACTATTAACCATTATTTAAAAATTTAAAAATCAAAAGGTGAAAAATTTAACTTCTCTGATTTCCACCTTCTTCATTTCACTATATTGCGCATACCATTAATAAAGCAGGTATGTTTTATGGAGATTCATGACAGAAGTAGTTTACCCTGCAAAGCTTTGTGCATCTGTATTGTAGACCTACATGTTTGCAATGCAATTATATTAGAAACATTAGAGGGCCAATTAGTAGCTAAAGAGGCTATGACACAACAAAGTTTAAAGTAATCACAAGCCTCTTCTTCCTGGACAAAAGAAAAAGGAAACAATGGAAAGCAAACTACAGAGAGATAGACAACCAATTACTGTGGTACTCAATTTTGGTTTCGTACATTCTTTTAATAAATAAATAAAATCAAACATAACATCAAAGGAAGCAAACCTGTACAAATACTGTGAAATAATTGCCAACTGATTTAGGTGACATTCTTTAGCAGATAGAGAGGTTTATAGTTGTATTTTGAGGGACACAAGCCATCCTTGTAATTAGGCCAGAGTCCAAGTGTCGAAATCTGCTGAAGGTTTTCCTGTATTCAGGTAGCAGCAGCTATGCTTCGTGTCACAGTATGCTCCTGGCCACTGCATGATTCACAATTCAAAAAGGAAAAAAGTTAATATATATATGAGAAATATATATATATATATATATATATATATATATATATATATATATATATATATATATATATATATATAGATGTCAACAAAAGTATAACTTAAACGATGTTTAAGTTTTGCCAGACTACAAGGTAACGCCTAAGACATGTTTTCGAAGCCATTAAGAACAATGTCTTTTGATAACATAACTGAGTCAATGTATAATAAATTCAGGTCAATATATAACAATATTTTTTATTGATAGAGCATTGCAACAATGGAGTAGGAACACCATCTTTATACACCATTTTTTTTTTCTTTTTTGATGAATCATCTTTGTGCACACCTTAAGATCACCTCTGTAGTAGTTATCACTCTTAGACCTCGTTTATTATGGCTGGGAACAATATATTAAAAAATGGTTAATCTTTCTCTAGCTTCTCATCCAAATTTCCCTTGGGGCTTTCCAACAAATCACCTGAGTAAAACCCATCTGGTTGACGAATGCATATATTCAAATTTGTGGATAAAAAATGTTCCCAGCTTATTATTATTGTCTTACAATTAAATTTTTCAAACACTGAGATCAAGCTCACAAACACTTTTTGATATTTCGATCTAGAGGGAAAACACAACTTTCTGCTAGCTAACTCAAATAATCAAAGACACAAAATTATATCCATATTTGACCCAGTGTGATGCTTCATTTTAATAGCTGTAACTAAAAATTGACAGCGAAAATATATAAATCATATCCAATTCAAAATGTATTTGTCATTTTTAAGATTTGCAATACATCTATGGTATGGACCAAATGTGTGCGGCCAGCAATCTTGTAATTGTAACCAATTGTAGTCAAATCTTACCTGGTTATCAGGAACTTTTTGGTGCCCACACCTTGCTATTTCCATTGGTTCCCGTCCTAATTGAATCGGTATAGATTGGTTTAGCTACAAAGAAATCAAGCAAAAACCCTAGATTTCAGCCAACAAAATGCCAAAATAATTTAATTAAAAAAAAAGAAATTAAGAGAGTGAAATGAACTCGGATAGAAAATAGGTTCTTCTTCTTCGCTCATGAAGCCAGCAATCTCTGGTGTCCTCGTCCTCGTGACATTCAATACTGGTGTTGGATATACGAAACACAGAGGGAGGGAGAGAGAGAAAAAAATGAGCATGCAAGCGAAAACAAGAAATGAGTGAATGCGAGATATAAGAAATAGATGGATTGGGCTTTATCATGAGATTTGTGAAAAGATGGATAGGGCCTTAGTTTGCCAAGTCTATATAACGTGCATAGCAAAGTTGATAAATTTTTTAAACTGTGCCACATTCTTAAATGTGGCTAAACAAGTGAAGTTAAACGCCGTTTTTCTTGTAGTGGATAGAGAATGTTAAAAAAAATTTGAAGAGAGAGAAAATGTTAATCTAATGGTGATTAGATAGGTAGTAAGTTAGTAGTAAAAAAATTTAGTAGTGAGAATATCATTCTTCATATATATATATATATATATATTAGCATGTGATATTTGAATAGAAACATGATCATAAGTTTATATCGAATTATTTAAAGACATGCTGATTGATGTATGTTTGATACTTTCTAGTATTTCGTGTTAGAATTTAGAAATTGTTTAAGGCATATGGTATGTTGGAAGTAGTTAAGCAACGATTACTCGCTATGAGCAGATTTTTTATAACTAAAATTCAGCTCCATATCTCTTTATAGGATTGAAAATTTCAAATATGAGTTTTCTTATAATTATATATATGAAAAATATGTCTCTTCAGCTGCAGGAAAGACATTGTTCCGTGTAACAATACAGTCTCTATCCTGAAAAGTATGTGTCAACTCCAGATAACTTCTCTACAATAAAAGGAGATTAATAGACTATTTTATACATATATATATATATGGGTCAGGATCATTTTACACTAGTGTAAGTTACACTTTTAATCTTGTTGTTTATCTCATTTATATCTAAATGCTCTAATTTTTTAGTAATGTGATCCATTGGATACAAGTAGATCAATGATCAAGATTGAGTGTAAGACTTCTAACTCTTACACTGGCGTAAGAATATCCTGCCCTTATATATATATATATATATATATATATATATATATATATATATATATATGGGTCAGGATCATTTTACACTAGTGTAAGTTACACTTTTAATCTTGTTGTTTATCTCATTTATATCTAAATGCTCTAATTTTTTAGTAATGTGAGCCATTGGATACAAGTGGATCTATGGTCAAGATTGAGTGTAAGACTTCTAACTCTTACACTGGTGTAAAAATATCCTGCCCTTATATATATATATATATATATATATATATATATATATATATATATATATATATATATATATATATATAAAATATTTGCGCATGTTTTTGAGGGAATCAGATACCAAATTGATCTCAAAAGCTATGTGATCCTTGTTTTTGGTGGTTTAATTATTAGAGTGAGAAAAAAGGTTCCATGCTTATTATTCCAACATTTTATCCAATTTGGAGATTTGAGTATCATTAACTATATGGGGAATATAATAACTTAAAAGGATAGCATATTTATATGTGAATAAATAACAAATTTTGTGAATATAAAGTCGGACAAAAAGTAATATAAAAGTAAGATTATTTTTAAAGTAGGTAATTATGTGCATAGATTTTGACGGGTATTGTTGATGGCGATTTCTCCTTCTATGCTTGAAAATTGAGGTGATAATTATTAAGGCAATCCATTCATACTATATGAAAAAATTGTATTTGGATTGACTTGTTTTCAAATTTATATTGTATTTGTGTTGATAAAATCTGACACAAAAAATTGTATCATGCATCATGTTAATCCCCAAATACGAAATTAAATCTGACACAAAAAATTGTATCATGCATCATGTTAATCCCCAAATACGAAATTGATCTATGTTAATATTTTTTAGAGGTTATTTGTTTCGTGTCTCGCTATGTTGTGCGCTGTCGTGTCATGTCAACCCGCATAATAAATGATTTACTTTGAGGTTGGTTGGTTATTTGTGTCGTGTCGTATCAACTCACAAAATGAATGAGTTGTATTCGTGTTGAGGTTTTTACGTGTTTTCAAATTTGTGTCGGGTCGTGTTCGTGTCGTATCAACCTGAATTGTCACCCTTAGTTGTAGAGACGTTCAAAGAGAATGGTGGTGTATCCGGAAGTTAGATGCGTAAAAGGATTGGGTCAAACTAGGTTTTGATCTAAATAGATCAAATTTAAATAAAATATTTTGAGCTTGGCCTGAACTATTGGTCTAATACATACTAATTTATAGGTCTGATCACTTGACCTATATATAAAAATAAAAGGTATGATATAAGGCTATTAGCCTATTTAAGCCTATAAGACCTTCAATACCTATCAAAAATTAGAAAAATAAAATATAATAAAATATTTATTAATTAAAGTTAGGGATTAGTGTTTATCATTTTAAATGATATAAAGTTGTGTCATTTTAAGGGGTGTGTATTGGATTAGGATTTTAAAAGACTTTTTTGAGCTAAAAAATCTTATAGATTTTAAAAAACTATTCAGAATTGGAGAGATTTTAAAGACTTTTTTTACAGTCAAGATTTCGTAAGATTGGATTTTAATAGAATTTATAATATTTGAAAGGACAATATGTATTTATAAGATTTTAAAAAACCATATGAACTTGTAACAAACATTCAAAATTACAAGAGTCAATAAAAAAGGGAAAGGTTATACTTACAACCTCTCTTTTTTTACAACATTTTACAACCATACAGTAACCGTTGATTTTCGTTAATCAACGATTATCATTCATTGCAAATTAAATATTAATTAATGAATTTGAGTAATATTTGATTTGCGAAAATAATAACCATTGATTGACGGAAATCAACGGTTAAGATATGATTGTAAAATGTTGTAAAAAAAAATAGATTGTAAGTATAATCTTTCCCATAAAAAAATAACAAAGAAATACAATGAAATTAATAAAAAAAGTAAAACCTAATATAATTTTCTCAATCAATAAAACATAATATAATTTTTAACAAACATTCAAAATTACTAAACAACAGCTTTTCACATATCTAATGGGTTGAAAATTATCTTCTTCATTTGATATCAAAGCTATGTTAATATGATTATAAGGCCCAATTTTATTTAATTATAAAAATAATTCTAAATTTGCATATAGAACCTAAAGTTTATGATAAAATTTAGTTTGGAATTTTTTGCAATTGATCTTGAAAACCTTGGGATTTTTGTTTTGCATGATGAAAGTTTTCTAACCATATATCATATGATATTTTCATTGAATATTCTAAGAAAATTTTGAATCTGAAATTTTGGGTCTAATTACATGAAAGTTTAGAAAATTTCTCAATTTTTTTTCAATCGATACATTCAAACCTTAAATTGCTTTGCGGATTTTGAGAAACAAACTTTTAATTATCTATTGACACAAAAATTATTTGAAATCGTGTCGTGAAGGAATTTCGTTCATGAATGTATTGTTACAAAATATAGGGTTCATATTATGAAAATTTCAATCTTTTTTTAAATTGATATTGTTTCATTGATGTAAAACGAAAATTGGTTTGAGGGTTTTAATTCCCATGTTATTTTTTCACAATTTTATGTTATTTTTAATACAAAAATCACACGTTTTTATGCCAAGAAAAATCGCAACCCATGAAAAATCACTTTTTAAACTTTTGAAATTTCTCAAAAAAATGGCTCAAAAATATGTTACTTTTGAGATATATTATATTAAAATCTCGTTGGTTTGTTGTTTCTGGGTTGTTTTGTGATGAAAATCGCTCAAAAATATGCTCTCTTTTTTTGTTTTGATGAAGCTTCCATGGCGGAACCCAATTTCGAGCTGTCAACCTGCCAAAGAAAGAAGAAAACAATGAAATAGAAAAATCTCAAGAAATCCTAGGAGTTAGGGTGAGATTGTGAGAGAGACATCTTATTTATATTTTTCACTAAAAAATCTCACGAAATTCACACCAATAGAAAATCTATTAAAATCGTCGGATTTTTAAATACCACGAAATTGTGATTTCATTGTTTAAAATCCTGATTGAATACTACAACAGATTTTGACGGATTTTAAAATAATCCTTTAAAATCCTAATTGAATACCACGTGATTTTTTTTTTTTCAATCCATTAAATTCCTAATCGAATATCAACGGATTTTTTTGTCCAAAAATAATTCATTAAAATCCTTTGAAATTTCGATCCAAAACATCCCTCTAGAGAAAGAAAGAAATACACAGTGAAAATCTCGAGGGGAAAGAATGAGAGATTTTTTTAATTTAAATTTAAATAAAAAATACCACTTTTAACGAAAAGGACCAAACTTTACTCTCTGCTAGGGCTTGTGGTTCCCATGGGTGAGACGAGACCAGCTTCGAAGGATGAAATAGATAACCTTCAACGAAGCACGAAAAAGCCGAAAGGAGCAGCCTTGCACGATACATACGTTGATGGACGACAATATGTTACAGGAAAATCTTGAAGAAGAAGTGTGTCTTACAAGATCGAGAAGATGAAGCAGCCAAGATGTAACTAATATAAAACATTAAGGTATATTCAAAATAATTTATTTCATATTTAAATTAACTTATAATAATTTTTTAAGATTCACTTTACTGTTTTTTCATGAGAATATCGTATTAATTTTTTAAAATAAAAATTTAATGGTAAAAGTTAAAAACTAACTTTTGTCATTTTTATTACTTAATTTATTACATTTAAAATAATGTATATATGAGAACAAGCAAATAATAGGTGCTGCGTCTTGAATATGTATTTTTAAACAAAATAAGATATTTTTTCATAAATTTTTATGCTAATTTACTAAAAATTAACACATCACCCGAAATAATTATGCTTGACATTGAATTAAATTTAACATGTTATCATATATTAAAATTCAATTAAATGTAACTAATAATATATATATATATATATATATATATATATATATATGTACTTATTGAGGATCATTTTCCTTTTATTAAAAAATTAATATCATATTATTTTAATAAAATTAAATGATAAAAGTTACAAACTGAATAATAAATATTTATGATCCTACTACTACTGAGAAGGGGCTGCTGCTGCCTTACTAAATTTCAGGCTCATCTTTACAGTCGAAAGTTCCAGAAATTGGATATTATGAAAATGCAATAGAATTGGATAGGACACAAACACTTATAGAAATAACCTGAAAACTTACAATAGAAACAATTATAAAAATGTTATAGAATTGGATAGGGCACAAGTATTTCTGAATAGTGTAGTATGTACCTGTTATGGTTAATTTTTTACCTTTAAATGGAACATATGTGGTATGCACCTATTATGGTTAATTTTTTGGTTGTGTTGTAATCTTATTCTTTTAGGCAAAAGTCCGGGCTAGGTTTTCAAGACCACTTCAGAGAGGTTGTGGAAAACATGTTAACTATCATTCTGGTCGTGGAAACATGATTGTTTTGTGAGTATCTTTACAAAATTATGAGAATATTTGATGATGGTGTTTAAGGTTTCATAAACAGAAACATTTCTTCTAGATACATACATAGGTAATGGTTTGGTGTCTTTAGATGTACTTGAAAACAGAGGGATTGTACTAAATTGTTTATTGTGTTATACTACAAAGAACTAAATCTAATTATACTACTAATTTAGGTCAAGTTTTAGTTTACTATTACTACTGCCAATAATTATGATTTAGTGATTGTTATTACAAGTTTTCATGAAAATACTTTACTTTGTGCACTTTCATGAAAAATGCCCAATCAAAAAACCCAATTGGTGGATTTTCTTTCACTCTGTGCTTTTGGTCTTGGACTTTTAAGTTGGATAAATTGCATCACTGAACCCAATTTTAATTTGTTGCCATTTTACAATTATATGTGTGTAAATATGACATCTTAGGTTAGTATCTATGCAAGAAGTTCTCAATTGAGATATTTGATTGACATGGAGAATTTTTCTAGTGATTAATGGATGCTTTATTGAAAGGAAAATAAAGATTTTCCATGGACACATAACGGTGGAAGAATGTAGATCTTCAATTAAGTATATTTGATACTTTGTTTTCAGTTGCCTCATATTTCTTGAAAATTAAAGGGCATCTCAATATCTACATGCCTTCTTAAAGAAACTCAAAATAAAAAAAGAAGGGTAAACCAAGAACAGAAACAAAAAAGAGCCCAAATTCTTTGTTGGATTTTTCTCTATGATCACTGGAAACCCAACTACTACTTTACAAAAGTAGCAAAACGTTCATCCTGGTTTATCAGAATCTTAATGAATATTTGCTCCTTTTTGTTTGGAATTTTCCATTCCATCATTTTTTTCTTCTTCAAAAATTGGATTCTTTCACCAATCTCATGTCATGGATTATTTTGATTAGGCCACAGCAATTGTGCCTGTTCTTACAGTCTTATTGGATGTAGAATTTTGGTTTGTCTCTGATTGTCTAACATCCCTTTTTCAAGAAAGCTTCCAATTTTTTCTCCTTTGCTTCATCAATCTCTATATGCTCCTGCCTACACTCTTTGCTACATAATGGTGTGTTCCCTCTGCAAAAATTAACAATTCCAAAAAATACTCATCACAAATATGAACAACAAAATAAATTCTCAATTCATCTAAATAAATCTTCAACGTCATCATCAAGTTTAATCCAGAGAAAAATTCAACAATATTCCCTTGCTTTACTCATATTTAAATGTCCAACACACACACATTGAGAGACCAGAGATCAGATAAAGCAGAGAACAGAGAACGAGAACCGCCACCGATGCCGCCTCCACTGCCGCAACCAATGTTGTCGCTGCTATGAGGTTCTTGTTTTAGGTCTGATCTAATTTTTTAATCTTCTTTAAAATTGTTCTTAATCTTCTTTTTTCAAATAAATTCACGAACAAATCACTGAAAGAGATAGTGAAGTTCGTGGGAAAAATGATCGGTGTTGTCATATCCTTTTTTGTATTTTTCACTTCTGAGTTTGGGAAGGAAGCCCGTGAATAGTATCCATTCTTCATAGGTCTTGTGTCCGCGGCCGTTCACTTAATCTACATGATCTTAGTTTTTTCGGTGTATGAGGGAAACGAGCAGAAGATTGTTTCATTTTGGATTTTAATTCTTGGAATTCTAACCACCTTTCTTCTTTTCCTACTGATTTCCCTAGTTACTGCTGTCATAGTACCTGCTGAGTGGATATTAGTGATGGTGGTGAAGAAGTATAGGCAGCAAATCCCTATGACCTTGACCCGTATCTCTCAATGGATTGGGCGATGGGTGACGAATCTCCGTTCTACTACTGATGTTCCATTTTCGATTATATTTCTTGGTTTCACCTTTCTTCTTTTATTATTGATTTCCCCAGTTACTGCTTCCATAGCGTGGATATTATTGATGGTGGCCATAGCACCTGCTGAGTGGATAGTACTATGGCCACCATCAGTAATATCCACGCTATGGCAGCAGTAACTGGGGAAATCAGTAGGAAAAGAAGAAAGTTGAAACCAAGAAATATACTTGGAAATGGAACATTGGAATTAGGGCGGAGATTCGTCACCCATCGCCCAATCCTTTGAGTGATGCGGATCCGGGTCATACGGATTTGCTGGCTATACTTCTTCACCACCGTCACTAATATCCACTCTGCAGGTACTATGACAACACTAACTGGGGAAATCGGTCGGTAAGAAGAAAAGCGGTTAGAATTTCAAGAATTAAAATGAAACAATCTTATGCTCGTTTCCCTCATACATCGACAGAATCAAGATCGTGTAGTAGAAGTGAACGGCCGCGAACACAAGGCCTATGAAGAACGGATAATGTTTACAGACTTCCTTCCCAAACTCAGAAGTGACAAATACAAATAACGGTATGACAAGACGGATCAATTTTTCCTCGAACGCCCCTATCTTGTTCCTGAATTAGTTCGAAAAAAGAAGAATAAGAACAATGTTAAAGAAGAAGAAAAAAATAGATTAGACCTAAAACAAGAACCTCGTAGAAGCGACAACATTGGCGGCGGCAGATGTGGTGGTCACTTTGGACCCCAGAGAACTGCTAGGAAGGTATTAGATTCTGGTTTATTTTGGCCTTCCTTGTTCCATGATGCTTACGTGTTCTGTACAACATGTGATAATTATCAAAGGGAAGGGAGTATTTCCCGTAGGCATGAGATGCCTCAACAATATTCCCTTACTTTCCTCAAATTTAAATGTCCAACACAAACACACACACACACACACACACACCGAGAGATCAGATAAAGCAGAGAACGAGAACCGCCTCCGCTGCCACAGCCAATGTTGTCGCTGCTACGAGGTTCTTATTTTAGGTCTAATCTAATTTTTTAATCTTCTTTAAAATTGTTCTTAATCTTCTTTTTTCGAATGAATTCAGGAAAAAATCACTAAAAGAGATAGTGAAGTTCGTGGGAAAAATGATCGGTGTTGTCATATCCTTTTTTGTATTTTTCACTTCTGAGTTTGGGAAGGAAGCCCGTGAATAGTATCCATTCTTCATAGGTCTTGCGTTCGCGGCCGTTCACTTAATCTACATGATCTTAATTTTTTCGGTGTATGAGGGAAACGAGCAGAACATTATTTCATTTTGGATTTTAATTCTTGGAATTCTAACCACCTTTCTTTTTTTCCTACTGATTTCCCTAGTTACTACTTTCATAGTACCTACTGAGTGGATATTAGTGATGGTGGTGAAGAAGTATAGGCAGCAAATCCCTATGACCTTGACTCGTGTCACTCAATGGATTGGGCGATGGGTGACGAATCTCCGTTCTACTACTGATGTTCCATTTTCGATTATATTTCTTGGTTTCACCTTTCTTCTTTTGTTATTGATTTCCCCAGTTACTGCTTCCATAACGTGGATATTACTGATGGTGGCAATAGCACCTGCTGAGTGGATAGTACTATGGCCACCATCAGTAATATCCACGCTATGGCAGCAGTAACTGGGGAAATCAATAGGAAAAGAAGAAAGTTGAAACCAAGAAATATACTTGGAAATGGAACATTGGAAGTAGGGCGGAGATTCGTCACCCATCGCCCAATCCATTGAGTGATACGGGTCCGGGTCATACGGATTTGCTGGCTATACTTCTTCACCACCGTCACTAATATCCACTATGCAGGTACTATGACAACACTAACTGGGGAAATCGGTCGGTAAGAAGAAAAGCGGTTAGAATTCCAAGAATTAAAATGAAACAATCTTATACTCGTTTCCCTCATACATCGACAGAATCAAGATAATGTAGTATAAGTGAACGGCCGCGAACACAAGGCCTATGAAGAACGTATATTGTTTACAGACTTCCTTCCCAAACTCAGAAGTGACAAATACAAATAACGGTATGATAACACGGATCAATTTTTCCTCGAACTCCCCTATCTTGTTCTTGAATTAGTTCGAAAAAAGAAGAATAAGAACAATGTTAAAGAAGAACAAAAAATTATATTAGACCTAAAGCAAGAACCTCGTAGCAGCGACAACATTGGCGACGGCAGATGTGGTGGTCACTTTGGACCCCAGTGAACTGCTAGGAAGGTATTAGATTCTGGTTTATTTTGGCCTTCCTTGTTCCATGATGCTTACGTGTTCTTTAAAACATGTGATAATTGTCAAAGGGAAGGAAGTATTTCCCGTAGGAATGAGATGCCTCAACAATATTCCCTTGCTTTACTCAAATTTAAATGTCCAATACATCACTGGAAAGGATAGTGAAGTTCGTGGGAAAAATGATCGGTGTTGTCATATCCTTTTTTGTATTTTTCACTTTTGAGTTTGGGAAGGACGCCCATGAACAGTATCCGTTCTTCATAGGTCTTGTGTTCGCGGCTGTTCACTTAATCTACATGATCTTAATTTTTTTTGGCGTATGAGGGAAACGAGCAGAAGATTGTTTCATTTTGGATTTTAATTCTTGGAATTCTAACCACCTTTCTTCTTTTCCTACTGATTTACCTAGTTACTGCTGTCATAGTACCTGTTGAGTGGATATTAGTGATGGTGGTGAAGAAGTATAGGTAGCAAATCCATATAACCTTGATCCGTATCACTCAATAGATTGGGCGATGGGTGACGAATCTCCGTTCTATACTGATGTTCCATTTTCGATTATATTTCTTGGTTTCACATTTCTTCTTTTATTATTGATTGCCCCAGTTACTGCTTTCATACCATGGATATTACTGATGGTGGCCATAGAACCTGCTGAGTGGATAGTACTATGGCCACCATCAGTAATATCCACGTTATTGCAGCAGTAACTGGGGAAATCAGTAGGAAAAGAAGAAAGTTGAAACCAAGAAATATACTCGGAAATGGAACATTTGAAGTAGGACGGAGATTCGTCATCCATCGCCCCATCCATTGAGCGATACGGGTTCGGGTCATACGGATTTGCTGGCTATACTTCTTCCCCACCGTCACTAATATCCACTCTGCAGGTACTATGACAACAGTAACTGGGGAAATCGGTCGGTAAGAAGAAAAGCGGTTAGGATTCCAAGAATTAAAATGAGACAATCTTATGCTCGTTTCTGTCATACATCGACAGAATCATGATCATGTAGTATAAGTGAACTATCGCGAACACAAGGTCTATAAAGAACGGATATTGTTTACATACTTCCTTCCCAAACTCAGAAGTGACAAATACAAATAACGGTATGATAACACGGATCAATTTTGCAACGAACTCCCCTATCATGTTCCTGAATTAGTTCAAAAAAAGAAGAATAAGAACAATGTTAAAGAAGAAGAAAAAATTAGATTAGACCTAAATCAAGAACCTCGTAGCAGCAAAAACATTGGCAGCGGCAGATGTGGTGGTCACTTTTGACCCGAGAAAACTGCTATGAAGGTATTAGATTCTGGTTTATTTTGACCTTCCTTGTTCCATGATGCTTACGTGTTCTATAAAACGTGACAATTGTCAAAGGGAAGGAAGTATTTCCCGTAGGAATGAGATGCCTCAACAATATTCCCTTGCTTTACTCAAATTTAAATGTCCAACACACACACACACCGAGAGATCAGATAAAGCAGAGAACAAGAACCGCCTCCACGGCCGCAGCCAATGTTGTCGCTGCTACGAGGTTCTTTTTTTAGGTCTAATCTAATTTTTTTATCTTCTTTAAAATTGTTCTTATTCTTCATTTTTTGAATGAATTCAGGAACAAATCACTGATAGAGATAGTGAAGTTCGTGGGAAAAATGATCGGTGTTGTCATATCCTTTTTTGTATTTTTCACTTCTGAGTTTGGGATGGAAGCCCGTGAACAGTATATGTTCTTCAAAGGTCTTGTGTTCGTGGCCGTTCACTTAATCTACATGATCTTAGTTTTTTCGGTGTATGAGAGAAGCGAGCAGAAGATTGTATCATTTTGGATTTTAATTCTTGGAATTCTAACCACATTTCTTCTTTTCCTACTGATTTCCCTAGTTACTGCTGTCATAGTACCTGCTGAGTGGATATTAGTGATGGTGGTGAAGAAATATAGGCAGCAAATCCATATGACCTTGACCCGTATCCCTCAATGGATTGGGCGATTGGTGACGAATCTCCGTTCTACTACTGATGTTCCATTTTTGATTATATTTCTTTGTTTCACCTTTCTTCTTTTATTATTGATTTCCCCAGTTACTGCTTCCATAGCATGGATATTACTGATGGTGGCCATAGCACCTGCTGAGTGGATAGTACTATGGCCACCATCAGTAATATCCACGTTATGGCAGCAGTAACTGGGGAAATCAGTAGGAAAAGAAGAAAGTTGAAACCAAGAAATATACTCGGAAATGGAACATTTGAAGTAGGACGGAGATTCGTCACCCATCGCCCAATCCATTGAGCGATACGGGTCCGGGTCATACGGATTTGCTGGCTATACTTCTTCACCACCGTCACTAATATCCACTCTGCAGGTACTATGACAACAGTAACTGGGGAAATCGGTCGGAAAGAAGAAAAGCGGTTAGGATTCCAAGAATTAAATTGAAACAATCTTATGCTCGTTTCCGTCTACATCGACAGACTCATGATCATGTAGTATAAGTGAACGACCGCGAACATAAGGTCTATGAAGAACGGATATTGTTTACAGACTTCCTTCCCAAACTCAGAAGTGCCAAATACAAATAACGGTATGATAACACGGATCAATTTTGCCACGAACTCCCCTATCATGTTCTTGAATTAGTTCGAAAAAAGAAGAATAAGAACAATGTTAAAGAAGAAGAAAAAATTAGATTAGACCTAAATCAAGAACCTCATAGCAGCAAAAACATTGGAGGCGACAGATTTGGTGGTCACTTTTGACCCAAGAGAACTGCTAGGAAGGTATTAGATTCTGGTTTATTTTGACCTTCCTTGTTCCATGATGCTTACATGTTCTGTAAAACGTGACAATTGTCAAAGGGAAGGAAGTATTTCCCGTAGGAATGAGATGCCTCAACAATATTCCCTTGCTTTACTTAAATTTAAATGTCCAACACACACAGACACACCGAGAGATCAGATAAAGCAGAGAACAAGAATTGCCTCCACTGCAGCAGCCAATGTTGTCGCTGCTACGAGGTTCTTTTTTTAGGTCTAATCTAATTTTTTTTATCTTCTTTAAAATTGTTCTTATTCTTCATTTTTCGAATGAATTCAGGAACATATCACTGAAAGAGATAGTGAAGTTCGTGGGAAAAATGATCGGTGTTGTCATATTCTTTTTTGTATTTTTCACTTCTGAGTTTGGGATGGAAGCCCGAGAACAGTATCTGTTCTTCATAGGTCTTGTGTTCGCGGCCGTTCACTTAATCTACATGATCTTAGTTTTTTCGGTGTATGAGGGAAACGAGCAGAAGATCGTTTCATTTTGGATTTTAATTCTTGGAATTCTAACCACCTTTCTTCTTTTCCTACTTATTTCCCTAGTTACTGCTGTCATAGTACCTGCTGAGTGGATATTAGTGATGGTGGTGAAGAAGTATAGGCAGCAAATCCATATGACCTTGACCCGTATCACTCAATGGACGGATAAGTGAACGGCCGCGAACACAAGGTCTATCAAGAACGGATATTGTTTACAGACTTCCTTCTCAAACTCAGAAGTGACAAATACAAATAACGGTATGATAACACAGATCAATTTTGCCATGAACTCCCCTATCATGTTCCTGAATTAGTTCGAAAAAAGAAGAATAAGAACAATGTTAAAGAAGAAGAAAAAATTAGATTAGACCTAAATCAAGAACCTCGTAGCAGCGACAACAGGCGGCGACAGATGTGGTGGTCACTTTGGACCCTAGAGAACTGCTAGGAAGGTATTAGATTCTGGTTTATTTTGGCCTTCCTTGTTCCATGATGCTTACGTGTTCTGTAAACATGTGATAATTGTCAAAGGGAAGGAAATATTTCCCGTAGGCATGAGATGCCTCAACAATATTCCCTTGCTTTACTCAAATTTAAATGTCCAACACACTCGCACACACCGAGAGACCAGAGATCAGATAAAGCAGAGAACGAGATCAGCCTCCACTGTCGCAGCCAATGTTGTCGCTGCTACGAGGTTCTTGTTTTAGGTATAATCTAATTTTTTAATCTTCTTTAAAATTGTTCTTATTCTTCTTTTTTCGAATGAATTCAGGAATAAATCTCTTAAAAAGATAGTGGAGTTCGTGGGAAAAATGATCGGTGTTGTCATATCCTTATTTGTGTTTTTCACTTCTGAGTTTGGGAAGGAAGTCCGGGAACAGTATCCGTTCATAAGCCTTGTGTTCGCGGCCGTTCACTTATTCTACATGATCTTGATTCTTCGGTGTATGAGGGAAACAAGTAGAAGATTGTTTCATTTTGGATTTTAATTCTTGGAATTCTAACCACTTTTCTTCTTTTCCTACTGATGTTACTGCATATCGGAAACAAGTGGAACGCCTCTTTATGGTTGCCACACTGTCTGGCCTCCCTGAAGAATATGATAATGTCCGAGATAATATCTTGACTAGTGGGGAGCCTGATCTTTCAAAGACGTATCAGCGTCTTCTGAATCTGAATAAGAAATATGCTCCTGCATCATCTTCTGCTGTTGATTCTACTGCTCTAGTTTCCCGTACTGACTTTCGCGAGAACATTGGAGGTGGACGTGGTAGAGGCCCAGGAGGCCCAGTTGGACGTGGTCAGCGACCTCGTTGTAATTACGGTCAGCAACTTGGTCATTATGAGGAACGTTGCTACACAAAGTACCCTCACCTGCGACCTTCTTATGCTGCTAATGTAGCTCAATCGGATTCTACTTCAAATGGTACAGTCTCTCTCTCCTCTGAAGACTATGCAGCATTCCAGACTCTTCTCAGAAAGGTCTCTCCTCAGTCTCAGGCCTCTGCTTCAGAAACTGGTAATCTCGTTGCTTGTGTTTCTCATTTTGCATCACTTGGCCCTTAGATATTTGACTCAGGTGCTACTGATCACCTCTGTGGTAATAAGGAACTCTTTTCATCCCTTACATATTCTAATAACTTGCCCTTTTTACCCTTACTGATGGCACTAAGGCTCATGTTCATGGAATTGGACAAATTTGTCAAACCTTCTCATTGACCTTAACATCTGTCTATTACATTCCTAACATCCCTTACAATTTAATATCTGTTAGTAAATTGATCAACTCTCTTCATTGTATTGTCACTTTCTCAAATCATTCTGTTTCTGTGCAGGACCCGGGTACGGGGAAGACGATTGGAGTGGGCCGTGAGTCACGGGGTCTGTTCTACCTGGTGTTGCTTGTTCTCTCACAGAATCTCCACAACTCATCCAAAGTCGCCTCGGGCATCCTAGTCTTTCCAAGTTACAGAAGATGGTTCCTCTTTTGTCCGGTCTTCAGACTTTAGATTGTTAGTCATGTCAGCAAGGAAAGCACATACGCTTCTCCTTCGCTAATCGAGTCAATAAACGAGCTGATGCTTCTTTTTCAATTATTCATTCAGATATTTGGGGTCCTAGTCATAATGTGTCTGTTTTAGGTTTTCGGTATTTTGTTACCTTTATTGATGATTTTTCTCGTTGTACTTGGATCTATTTAATGAAAAACCGTTCTGAGTTGTTTTCTATTTATAAAAAAATTTCTACTGAAATTCATACTCAATTTGGTGCCTCTATTCGTATTTTACGTAGTGATAATGCTAAGGAATATGTTTCTGTGGACTTTTCTAATTTCTTAGCCAAACAGAGTACTTTACACCAAACTACTTGTCCTCACACTTCACAACAAAATGGAGTAGCTGAACGTAAGAATAGACACCTCATTGAGACTGCACAGACTCTTCTTATTCACATGCATGTTCCTCTTCACTTCTGGGCCAATGCAATCCTTGCTTCTTCTTTTCTCATCAACCGTATGCCTTCATCTGTGCTTGATAATGACATTCCTTATCACTTATTGCTTCCAAATGTTCCTCTCTATCCTCTATCCCCACATGTCTTTGGACGTACCTGTTTTGTTCATGATCTCACCCCTGGTAAGGACAAGTTAACATCCAAAGCTTTTAAATGTATTTTTCTTGGTTATTCTCGTCTTCAAAAGGGTTATCGTTGTTATTCTCCAGATCTTAAGCGTTACTTAGTTTTCGCTGATGTCATTTTTCTTGATCAACAACCCTTTCATTCTATCCCATCTCAGTTGTCACAGGTTGATCATGTTCTTCTTGTCCCTTTTCTTGACTTGTCTTTGCCAGCTGTAGGTACTTCTATTCCAGATAAGCAACCTATTGCTTCAATACCTGCGGATCGTCCACTTCTCACTTATCAGCGTCGTAAAACTGTGCCTCCTGTCGACTCGACTCCTGTTGACTCATTGCCCCTGCAATTGATTCTTCCCCTCCAGATCCTTCACCAGAGGCTCTTCCTATTGCTCAAAGAAAAGGTACACGTACTACTCGTAACCCTTATCCTCTTTATACCTTTTTGAGCTATGACCGTCTTTCTTCACCTTTGTTTCTAGTCTTTCTTCTATTTTTATTCCTAAAACCACAGGTGAAGCACTCTCCCATCCAAGGTGGCGCCAAGCGATGCTTGATGAGATGGCTGCACTTCATTCCAATGGCACTTGGGACCTTGTTTCTGCTCCTCCAGAGAAGTCTATAGTTGGTTGTCGCTGGGTGTTTACTGTAAAAGTTGGACCTGATGGTCATATTGATCGACTCAAGGCACGCCTAGATGCCAAGGGCTTTACTCAAATATTTGGCCTTCATTATGGCGATACATTCTCTCCGGTCGCTAAGATGGCGTCAGTCCGCCTATTTCTTGCCCTTGTTGCTGTTCGTCACTGGCCACTCCTTCAACTTGACATCAAAAATGCCTTTCTTCATGGTGATTTGCAAGAGAAAGTTTACATGGAGCAACCACCTGGTTTTGTTGCTCAGGGGGAGTCTGGAAAAGTGTGTCGTCTTCAAAAATCCTTATATGGTCTCAAGCAATCTCCTCGAGCATGGTTCAGTCGCTTCAGTTCTGCCGTTCAGGCGTTTGGCTTAATCCGCAGTAAAGTTGATCATTCTGTATTTTATAGGATTACATCTCCTGACAAGTGCATCTATTTGTTAGTCTATGTTGACGACATCATTCTCACCGAAAATGATCAAGACGGAATTCGTCAGTTAAAACAACATTTATTCAGTGCATTTCGAACAAAGGACCTTGGGAAGCTGCGTTACTTCTTGGGCATTGAGGTGGCGCAATCTAGACAGGGCATTTCTATTTGTCAAAGGAAATATGCCTTGGATATCCTCGAAGAAACTGGTATGTTGGGGATTAAACCAGTTAATACACCCATGGATCCTAATGTCAAGTTATTGCCCACACAGGGGGAGCCGTTATCTGATCCTAGACGTTATCGGAGGCTAATTGGGAAGCTCAATTATCTTACTGTGACTAGGCCAGATATTTCTTTCGTTGTTAGTACGGCTAGTCAGTTCCTTGATTCCCCTTGTGATTCACATTGGGATGCTGCTGTGAGGATCCTCCGATACATCAAAGGAGCACCAGGAAAAGGTTTGTTGTATTCAGATCAAGGAAATATAGAAATTTATGGTTATTCAGATGCTGATTGGGCAGGATCACCCTCGGACAGGCGCTCTACTTCCGGCTATTGTGTCTTCTTTGGAGGAAACTTAATTTCGTGGAAGAGCAAGAAATAAGCTGTAGTTGCTCGGTCTAGTGCAGAAGCTGAGTATCGTGCAATGGCAAATACTACCTGTGAGTTAATCTGGTTAAAGCAGTTGATTCAGGAGCTTCATCTTTGTGAACAGAAACAACCTATGACACTCATCTGTGATAATCAAGTTGCGCTACATATATCCTCTAATCCTGTCTTTCATGAGAGGACCAAACATATAGAGATTGATTGTCACTTCATTCGAGAAAAGATTCAATCAGGAGAAATCAAGACTGCTTTCGTCAACTCCTCTGATCAACTAGCGGATGTCTTCACTAAAGCTCTTAGAGGTCCTCGGGTTCAATACATTTGTAACAAGCTTGGTGCTCACAATATATACGCACCAGCTTGAGGGGAAGTGTTAGAATATATTAGATATGATTAGTCTGATTAGATATGATTAGAGTGTGTAATTATTCTGATTGTATTAGGTCTGGGCCTTTTATATAAGCTCATTAGAGTCTCTATATATTGTAACTCTCTGAATTAGATCAATACACAACATATTATTTTATATTCAAGTTACCTCATCAAATGTTGTAATTTGACAGTTTCTATTGGATCACTTGTTTTTGAGTATTGGACTTTTTTCTGTTGTCACTGATCCCTTTTTCCAGGATGCAATGTTAATATTGTAAAGTATTGGACTTTTATTGTTTTTGTCTCTAGGGAATAATACATGTTTGTTTAATGAGCTATGTTTTTCATTCCTATATGTCAAAACAGAATATTGGGTTGTGTAGATATTGGGTCTGGGAAGTTTGCTGTGACCATGCTGGTTAGGGACTTGTCTGCTTATAAATTTGTCTTTGTCTTTCTAGAGGTAAGTTCGCTTGACTATTGTGATGCCTATGACCTCTTTTTTTATTAGATTTTTTTTTTGTGGTCGTTTTTCCACATCAAGACATGCAGGAATAATCAGTCTGTTTGCTGTATTTATTTCTTAATGTATATTGAATATTGGGTATACTAGATTGTTATTACTTAAGGAGATGCAGGATTACATGGTTTTAATTTAATTTATATCTGAAGTCCTTCTTAACCTTTTTGATAATAGAAAATAGATGTTTTGTGAAAGTTGCAATTATTCTATCAGTTTGGAGGTAATGAAGTTCTGAGAAATTCCTTGAATGCTGGTTCTGGCTTCCATCCTTCATTCTGTACTTTATAGCATGTATATCTTTTCTAGCTTAGGTCAGACTGAGCTATAACTTTCATTGTCTAAGAACAGAGAACTCAACCAATTCGAGTCCTCCCTGAAGAACTTGTCATGGAAACAAGTTAAGATGAGTAATAAGGTGAAATTGTGAACTCTGTTGGTTGGTGATTGATCGCAAATGAACATTTATAATTTCTTGACAGTAAGAACTGTTGTTCCTGCATGTGAGATGTAACTAGAATTGCTTCCAGCATGAGAAATTATATGAATTTTGTTTGGTTTGCCTTACTAAGAAATTGAGGTAAATGATTAAATTTTATTGTACTTTACGCGCCACACACACAAAAAAAAGGCAGGTTTTAAATTATATGAATCTTCGTTGTCTATCTCACTGATTTTCCAAATTGTTGGAAAGAGATATTATTCTTTCTTTATTAGTACTGGAATGTTGATTCAGCAAGTAATTTTTTATTTTTTTGTGTCAAGTTTATTGAGAGAGGCAACCAATTGCTAAACACCATTTTGCAGTGATGTTAATTGGGTGTACACTTTTTGATTTTCATCTTTGGCCTGCGGGCTGGTCCTAACCCGTTGGGTTATGTTATTTTTTGGCTTGTGCGGGCTGTTTAATATGCGGGCTTTTTGGTCTCGCTTTGCTCTGCCAGTTGATATGTAAGTAAAAACAGCAACTTTGGTCAATTGTTTACTTCGCATTAACAAACCATAGAGGGTGGTTTCAAATTCTGTTGAGAGGTTAAAGTTGATCATGAGATACTTAATCATTCTAGAATTTATTGTTGGAGGAGTAAACCCATCCATGTCCCTTTGGAACTTGAGTATGCTATTAACACCTTAACCTAGGTTCCTTTTCGAATTCAGATATGTTATTAGTCTCTGACTTATATTGAAGATTTGAAGTAACTTATCCTTATTAAACTTATAAACATGTGTTTATGAATGTTATGCTATGCTTGAATATTTTACAACTATCTTTTTCTTCCTCTAATTTTTGGGTGCCTCTCACCTCGAAGGTAATGAAACTGCATAGCGCCCTTAAGGCCGTCGACTCCCTTGTTGTTAATGGTATAAATGAATTCAAACCAATCAACTTCAGAAAAAAAAAATTCATAATCATCTGAATTCTACCAAACCATAACAAAAGAGTAGATGATATATTTAAGTTGCTTAGTGGTAAACCAAACCATAATCATCTGAATTTCGCAGGTATATCTTAGAAACAAATTAAACTGGGATTATGAACAGATACTTGTTCCCTTTATGTTTAATTTCTTTAAATATTTAACAATTTTATGACTTTAAAAATTTTGTCATTATTGGCTTTTGACTTATAGGTATTCAGAAAATGGTATAAATAATTAAAAAATTTAGAACTAAAGTTGCCATCAATGTAGTCATGCTTAATATAATTGTACAAGAGTGTAGTAGTACTTCAGGGCTTTTTGACCCTTTTGCCCCTCATTAATTAATTAATAACCAATTTGCCCCTGATCAAGAACTATCCACCAACCTGCCCCCATTTAGTCGACTACCTTGATGTTTTAGTCGAGCAAATGGTCAATCTTCAGAAAGTGGACTTCCGCAAATTTAGTCGACTAAAAAATCATCTTAATCGACTACATTTTTGGGATATTTAGTCGACTAAGTATCGATATTTAGTCGACTAAATGTCGACTGAAACCCTATATTTTCCATGTTTTCGGTCTCATTTCGATTGTTGTTGTTGTGTAAACCTAAATAGCTCCCTTTGTTCATGTGTAATCCTCTCAATCCGATTGTATTTCATCCCACCATCTCTACAGACCTAATATTGTGAAATCATTGTCATTGCCCAATTCCAAACCCCAAAATCTGAACCCAGACCCCCAATTTCAGAACCCAAGTCCCAATTTCGTGAGGAAGATGAGCACAAGTCCAAACATGTATGTGACAATGATCTACTATGATGGAAAGCATTATGAAGGCCCCAATGGTGTTCAATTTGAAGGAAAAACGAAAATGTTGAAAATCAAACGGGGCACTACATACAATGAGTTAAAGGAGAGAATTCAGCAAAAATTGGGTTTGCAAGGCAGCCAATGCGTTCAACGGATGATTGCCAGGGTAGAGACAACAGTTGGTAAGGATGCTATTTACTACATTGGTAATGATATATGTGATGATGAAGATGTCGAATGTGTCATAGATGCAATTGTTGACCGAAAATTTCAAAATTTTATTGAGATATATGTTGAATTAGATTGTGGTCAATCTTCATCTGCACCCATGCATACAAGAAGTGAACCGTATTTTGGTCATGAAGAAAGAGTAGTCGATTTATCTGCACCTGCACATGTCATAAGTCAGATAACACTGCGGGAAATAGATGAGGATGAACAGGATGCCGATATGGACAGCGATGAGGACGGTGAACCTGAGAGTGTTATTCCACTAGGTGACACGTCAGATACTGACGTAGAGGGTGATTTCGACGCTGACACAAGCTCACCATCCCCGGGTTCGCAGGTTACGAGACCACTTCGTGTTGACCCTGTTAGCAGTGGTAAGATTTGTTTTTTAAAGATTTAATTTAGCAATTATTTTTTTTGTTATGAATGGTATTGACGGTGGCATTATAATGCATCCGTAGGTTCTGAGGTCGAGCCATTTTGGAATGAAAGCTCACATTATACCTTCATTAATTGGGCCCACCCTAATGATGAGACGGAGATATTGTATGGTGACGATGATGATCACGGTGGCTGGCAATTAGGGGATCCTTTATATTTGTATCAGGAGTTTCGTAGCAAATCTGAAATGCAACATGCAGTCAAATTATATTGTATGAAGGCTCACCGTACTGCCGTTGTGGCAAAAAGTGATGACCATAGATTTGTGATGAAGTATCGACACCATAATGATGGATGTCCCTGGTATGTGAGGGCATTGTTGTCGAAGAATGGAAATACTTGGGTGGTTAGTAAATGGGTTAAAGAACACACCTGCCTAAACCAAGGTCTTACCCGGGATCATAGACAGTTGGATTCTGATGTGATATGTGCAACCATTATCAGTATGTATTATTCGATATATCTAACTTCCTAAGGTATGTTAACGTTAATCAGTTTGTATTCTGACTGTTGGCCGGTGTTTTTTTTTATATAGGTATGTTAAAAGAAGATCCATCATTGAAGCCAGTTCTTATTCAAGAGAGGGTACAACGTTTGTATGGATACAACATATCTTACAGGAAAGCTTGGAAGGCTAAAATGAAAGCCATTGTCAAGTTATTTGGCGACTGGGATAAATCGTATGCATTCTTGCCTGGTTGGCTGACATACATGACGCAGGTTAATGTGGGTTCTGTGTTCAAGATTGATACAGACCAATGTGTTGATGAGCGTCGAGTGTATACGGATAAGGCTGTCTTTCACCGAGTATTTTGGACCTTTCATCAGTGCATTGAGGCCTTCAAATATTGTAAACCCATAATCCAAATTGATGGCACGCATTTGTACGGTAAATACAAAGGAACTCTTTTGATTGCAACTTCACAAGATGGAGATGGTTACATTCTCCCTATTGCATTTGCTATTGTTCCTCCTGGTGAGAGATTGGATGATTGGTCGTGGTTTCTTAGCCTCATGCGTTTTCACGTCACGCATAAGCATGGCATTTGTCTAATATCCGATCGTCATCCCAGCATCATCAGGGCTGTAAGAGATCATGCCGGTTGGCAGCCACCATTTGCGTATCATGTGTTTTGTCTACGCCACATCGGAAGCAACTTTAACACTAAGTTCAGAGATGTGGAATTAAAGAAAACCCTGATGAAGCTAGGTACAATCTTCTTTTTAATATGTACAAATTGTATATAATTCATCATTTTGTATCTAACGCATCATTTTGTATTTCAGGGTACTTGAGTTCAAAGATTCATTTTGATATCAGATTCCAGGATTTTATCGACAGTAACCCTCAAGTAGCTTCATGGATAGATCAGATTCCCAAAGAAAAATGGTGCAGGTCTTACGATGAGGACGGTCGGAGGTTTGGTCACATGACGACTAACTTATCTGAGTGTGTGAATAAGGTCCTGAGGGGTGCACGTAATTTGCCTATAACAGCATTGGTGAAGATGACTCAAAGTAGACTTGTTGAGTATTTCGTCAAGAGACGTGAAAAGATCCAAAAGGCAAAGGCAAAGGGTTGGAGAATTGCAAAAAAAGTTGAGGATATCATCCAAAAAAATGATCAATTAACAGTGAGCCTCCGTGTGCGGGTTTTTGATAGGGACCTGCAGCTATTTGAAGTTGAGGATGCCTACAATCAATCAACTCATGATGCAGGTGACATAACGAGGGTGGACTTGCTCAATCGCAAATGTCAATGTGGACAGTTCACATCTAGAAGATTCCCTTGCAGTCATGTCTTAGCGGTGTGCAAGGTAGAAAAGTTGAACCACTATGATTATGTTGATCCTGTGTTCTCAATTGCACAAATTGATAAGGTATATGCTGCTCATTGGTATCCAATGGGCAATGAGTTGTTGATTCCACAAATTGATGGCCCAACCATTATCCCAAATGCATCTTTGGTACGTGCACAAGGAAGACCCAAATCGTCAAGGATACAGAATGAGATGGATTGGGTTGAGTCTCAACCGACAAGCAGTCAGAGTAGATGTAGCCTGTGTAAGCAAATTGGTCACAACAAACGTACATGTCCTATGAGGATTCCCAATACAAGATGAATTGCGGAGGAGGGCTTAATGTTTTGATGGTTTAACATTGTAGGCATTTATGGTTTTATATGCTTGTATTTGATGTCATGATGTTTGTATTTGAATGTAATGACGGTGCTATGTTTGTATTTGATCTCATGA